>NC_091982.1:215349732-215564573 GCF_044704955.1 Pristiophorus japonicus | reverse complement strand
GGGAGGGAGGGGTGGGGAGAGAGGGAGGGAGGGGTGGGGGGAGAGAGGGAGGGAGGGGTGGGGAGAGAGGGAGGGAGGGGTGGGGAGAGAGGGAGGGGGGGTGGGGAGAGAGGGAGGGAGGGAGGGGTGGGGAGAGAGGGAGGGAGGGAGGGGTGGGGGAGAGGGAGAGGGGGGGGTGGTGAGAGGGAGAGGGGGGGTGGGGAGAGGGAGAGGGGGGGGTGGGGAGAGGGAGAGGGGGGGTGGGGAGAGGGAGAGGGAGGGAGGGGGAGGGGAGAGGGAGAGGGGTGGGGAGGGGAGGAGGAGGGGTGGGGAGAGGGAGAGGGAGGGGTGGGGAGAGGGGAGAGGGAGGGGTGGGAGAGGGAGAGGGAGGGGTGGGGAGAGGGAGAGGGAGGGGGGGAGGGAGAGGGAGGGGTGGGGAGAGGGGGAGGGAGGGGTGGGGAGAGGGGGAGGGAGGGGTGGGGGAGAGGTGGAGGGAGGGGTGGGGAGGGAGGGGGAGGGGGGAGGGAGAGGGGAGGGAGGGGGGGAGGAGAGGGGGAAGGGGGAGGGAGGGGTGGGGAGAGGGGGAGGGAGGGGTGGGGAGAGGGAGAGCGGCGGAGGGTCCAGGGGGGGCGGACCGGGAGCTGGCGGGGGGTTGAGAGAGCCAGCTAAACAGGGGAGGAAGCTGGAGCCAGAGCAGGAGCTGGACGAGAGAGGTGCAGCCTGATCCTCGCAGCTCCAGTGAGCCCATTCGGCCAGGGCTAGGGGCTGCGTGCTTCGGGCCCCTCCCACACAGTTTCAGGTGCCTGGAGCTACTGCACATGCTGCGCCTGTGCAGATGTCCCGGCACTGATTTCAGCGCTGGAACTTGGCTCAGCCCCCCACAGCTCGTGCTGCGCTGCGCCGAGCTCCAAAGGACCTGCAGGGAGCCAGAGAATCTACAGGTATTTTTTAGGCGCAGAGTTCGGGTGCGAAAAACAGGCGTCCAGGTAGGGGCTACGCCATTCTAGGCAGGCCCAAAACTTGGGCCCATAGAAACACGCAGAGCTAGAACATTTCACATCATTGGATTATTTATAAATTGTTTCAAGTATCACAAGATATACTGTGGAATGGAAAAGAACCTAAAAAAAAGTACTATTGAAAACAGTGCAGTCTTTGAGAAGAATGTGTTTCTGACTAAACTCACTAGATGGTGCCATTTAACAGTTCTCACATGACACTACCAAGACTCAGATCAGTTGCTACTCGTTGGTGATCCTGAAGAGCCAAGCACTACATTACTGCCTGATATCTGAAAGGTACCCAGGAAAATAGCAGGTACCAATCAATATCCTGCAAAGAACTAGCATATATTGCTGCAGTCTGCACTTCATGCACTTAAATGTTTGTCAAGCTTTGATGCTGATTAAGTTGAGTACTAGGACAGCAAGTTTAAAGGTCTAAAGTTAAGCATGTATCTTCTGTCCAGGAATGAAATTGTGAAGATAGTAGAGAATTAGTTACTCTAGGACATCTTAGCAATTCAGTGGTCAGCCATTATTTTTGGTTGACTTGTACCAGATGTAATGCAGTACACTTTATCCTCAGTGCCACCTTGTGTATTATTTCATTTTGGGATTTTTTGATTTTTTTTTTCTCTCTCTCTCTCCAGAGAAAGGATTGTGGCATTGAGTTATGTTTAAAGGTTGCATTTTAAAACAAAGCCAGAATGACCAGAGACATTAAACAATTTATCATTTGTCTCAGACGGCCAAACAAATCTTCAGACCCACTGTGGGGAGGACAGTTCTATTCATGCGGACACAGCAGGACATGTCTGCAGAAGATATACCCCTGGGTGAGTGAGCAGTTGGTCGACAGGCCTGTTGGTGGATCCCTGCCTGGGATTGTGTCGGACACATTGCCCCACTGCCTCCTCAAGCCAGAATTAACAGACAGAGAAAAAGGATAAATAGTTCCAAAACCTAGAAGCTTAAAGTTCTGGTTTGTTTTTAAGAAGTATTGTTAATGCCAAAAACAGCGCCGCCACCCCGAGAGAAGCAAACCTGAAGATAGAGAGAGAGAGAGAGAGAGAGAGAGAGAGAGAGAGAGAAAGAAAAGAAAATTTGCATTTATATAGAAACATAGAAAGTAGGTGCAGGAGCAGGCCATTCGGCCCTTCGAGCCTGCACTGCCATTCAATATGATCATGCAACCTCAGTACCCCACCCCTGCCTTCTCTCCATACCCCCTTATCCCTTTAGCCATAAGGGCCACATCTAACTCCCTTTTGAATATGTCGAATGAACTGGACTCAACAACTTTCTGTGGCAGAAAATTCCATAGGTTCACAACTCTCTGGGTGAAAAAGTTTCTCTTCATCTCGGTCCTATATGGCTTACCCCTTCTCCTTAGACTGTGACCCCTGGTTCTGGATTTTCCCAACAATCAGGAACATTCTACTTGCATCTAACCTGTCCAGTCCTGTCAGAATTTTATAAGTTTCTATGAGATCCCCTCTCATTCTTCTAAATTCCAGTGAGTATAAGCCTAGCCGATCCAGTCTTTCCTCGTATGTCAGTCCTGCCATCCCGGGAATCAGTCTGGTGTACCTTCGCTGCACTCCCTCAATAGAAAGGATGTCCTTCCTCAGATTAGAAGACCAAAACTGCACACAATATTCTAGGTGTGATCTCACCAAGGCCCTGTACAACTGCAGTAAGACCTCCCTGCTCCTATACTCAAATCCCCTCACTCTGAAGGCCAGTATGCCATTTGCTTTCTTTACTGTCTGCTGTACCTGCATGTCTACCTTCAATGACTGATGTACCTTGACACCCAGGTCTCTTTGCACCTCCCCTTTTACTAATCTGTCACCATTCAGCCTTCCTGTTTTTGCCACCAAAGTGGATAACCTCACATTTATCCATATTATACTGCATCTGCCATGCATTTGCCCATTCACCTAACCTGTCCAAGCCCCCTGCAGTCTCTTATCATCCTCCTCACAGCTCGCACTGCCACCCAGCTTCATGTCATCTGCAAACTTGGATATATTACCTTCAATTCCTTTGTCTAAATCATTAATGTATATTGTAAATAGCTGGGGTCCCAGCACTGAACCCTGTGGCACCCCAGTAATCACTGCAATGCCATTCTGAAAAGGACCCGTTTATTCCCATTCTTTGCTTCCTGTCTGCCAACCAGTTCTCTATCCACGTCAATACA
This sequence comes from Pristiophorus japonicus, assembly GCF_044704955.1. NCBI lineage: Eukaryota > Metazoa > Chordata > Chondrichthyes > Pristiophoridae > Pristiophorus > Pristiophorus japonicus. Next base: position 215,561,387 of record NC_091982.1, on the reverse strand, counting down.
TTACCCCCAATACCATGTGCCTTAATTTTGCACACTAATCTCTTGTGTGGGACCTTGTCAAAAGCCTTTTGAAAGTCCAAATACACCACATCCACTGGTTGTCTCTTATCCACTCTACTAGTTACATCCTTAAAAAACTCAGGACGTCCCAAAGCGCTTTACATTACATCAGTGACAAGTTCGTTGGCTGTAGTCAGTAGAATTTGTTTTGATTGTTACAACTGATCTCTGGTCTCGTCTTAGCAAGTGTTTCAGCCCGTCTTCAAAAAGATTGGAGAAACGCACGTGAGATCATGTGTGAAAGACATGCTAGTCAGTTTAAAATCACAGGGGTTACCTCAGTTTATGTTAGCTTACAATTAGATACTGAGATTTGCTACCAAATGATTAATAAAATAACTGCAGTGTTTGAATATTCATAAGATAATGGCACGAGATGGAATTAATCCAGGAATAGTTGAGTGAATGAAGTTCAAAATGAACCATGTGTGATTTTTTTTTAAACAAGTCATTAAAGGCACATGTTGTAAATTGAAATCTAAATTAGTTAAATGGTAAGAAAAAAGGGTGGCAAACTGTTGTATCAGTTCTAATCGAAGTGGACAGTTATGACCAGTGGAGTACCTAAGGAACAGCACTGTTCATAATGTTGATAGATGGTGAACATACTTAAAAGTAGAATATCTTAAGTTTTTTTTCGGTGAGAATCAAGGTGTCAAAGCCCATGGTGAAGGACACCACAGGTCACTGATTGGAGCATGGGAAAATACATCAGGAGCGGCGAGTGATCAGGGCCCAGGAGAGGCGAGCGACTAGGGCAGCACGGGCTAGCCCACACTGCAATATGTGTGCGCACTAGGTCTGTGCAACAAAGCTGGTCTCCAGTCGTCTTGGTTAATCCTTGCCACTGGACCAAGACCTAGCTCTGTCAAACCAGTATGGTGGCTGGTGTGCAACAGCCACCACACGTTAAAAAAAATCCACGCACAGGCATCTTCCCCCCCCTTCAACATGTAGTTCGGATCCTGGAATATTAGGTCCCTCATTGAAACACTGTGACCTCATCCCTTTTTGGCGTGGAAGCAAGTCATCCTCGATACGAGGGATCGCCTATGATGATGACTGGTGTTACAGGCACACCCTTAAATGCAAGACACTCATGCTGTTCACATGAGTGACTAGCACCACAGTATCGAAGAGAATATCTAAGGCAGACTTTAAACAGGTAACATTTAAGATATGATGATGATAATAAACAGCACTACTGCTGAAAGAGATGTCTGGCTTGAATATGAGCCTTTTATTGAAACTTCAGAATTTCAGGATTAAAGTCCACATTAATTCTTCCTGTATGTGCAAAGGCACTCAAATTGTAAGTCCTATACATAACCTCTGAATAATAATCACTGTTTCCATTCATGGTTCAGATTTACATGAAAGAGCAAAGATCCTTTCCATGACTCCATGTATATTTACAGCGAGTACATTGTTTGTGACCTTCAGGGTTGTTTGTACAACTGTCACCTGGTTTATGGTTTAATTGGGTGCTACAATTTTTGGTGTTATGCCATGAATTGATGTCATATCATGTCATGCCTGGTCACTGAAAACCCAGAATTAGCTTGTATTTTGAAAGAGCTCCAGTTTATATTTTTTTCCCCAAAAAGTAACCCATGTAAATGAAACAGACAGGAACATTTTATGCGTCTGAATTGACCATTAGTAACAATTTAGCCAACATCAAAACCTTGTGTATATAGCTACATGTTGGGAAATAATTATAGTTGTGCATTACCAACTGTTATTAAAATAATATAAATTAACGTAGTCTAGTGTTTTTCTCTCATTTTCACTTTGCTTTAATTCACCCTCCCTTTCTGGCCCATTTAAGACTGCTAAACCACATGTACACCAAAATCAAAATGAAGTGGTTATATTTAAGATTGTATTTTAATCCACGGATGTAGTAGAACTGTTCGGTTTTTATTGGTGACTAGCTTTGCACCATAACATACTCTTAATATTTTTGTATATTAAAGTTGTATATCGCAGACACACAGAAGTTTTTCTTTTAGGTACTCAATTATTTTTTCATTGTGGCAGGTGGTACAGGAGAGTCCAACTATGTAATGAGGGAAGAAGAAGGACTTGCATTTATATAGCGCCTTTCATGAATTCAGGACATCCCAAAGCACTTTACAGCCAATGTAGCACTTTTGAAGTGTAGTTGCTGTTGTAATATAGAAAATACAGTAGCCAATTTGTGCACAGCAAGCTCCCACAAACAGCAATGTGATAATGACCAGATAATCTGTTTTAGTGATGTTGGTTGAGGGATAAATATTGTCTCGGACACCGAGGATAAATTCCCTGCTCTTCTTCAAAAATAGTCTTTTACATCTAACCGAGAGATCAGACAGGGCCTCGGTTTAATGTCTCATCTGAAACGCAGCACCTCTGACAGTGCAGCGCTCCCTCAGTACTGCACTGGGAGTTTTTTATTAATTCGTTCATGGGATGTGGGCATCGCTGGCAAGGACAGCATTTATTGCGCAACTCTAATTGCCCTCGAGAAGGTGGTAGTGAGCCGCCTTCTTGAACCGCTGCAGTCCATGTGGTGAAGGTACTCCCATAGTGCTGACTTTTGTTGTAGTGGTTTGATACAACTGAATTGGCCATTTCAGAGGGCAGTTAAGAGTCAACCACATTGCTGTGGGTCTGGAGTCACATATAGAGCACACCGGGTAAAGATGGCAAGGTATTGGTGAGGCCACACCTGGAGTACTGTGTGCAGTTTTGGTCACCTTACATAAGGAAGGATATACTAGCTTTGGAGGGGGTACAAAGACGATTCACGAGGCTGATTCCAGAGATGAGGGGGTTACCTTATGATGATAGATTGAGTAGACTGGGTCTTTACTCGTTGGAGTTCAGAAGGATGAGGGGTGATCTTATAGAAACATTTAAAATAATGAAAGGGATAGACAAGATAGAGGCAGAGAGGTTGTTTCCACTGGTCGGGGAGACTAGAACTAGGGGGCACAGCCTCAAAATACGGGGGAGCCAATTTAAAACCGAGTTGAGAAGGAATTTCTTCTCCCAGAGGGTTGTGAATCTGTGGAATTCTCTGCCCAAGGAAGCAGTTGAGGCTAGCTCATTGAATGTATTCAAATCACAGATAGTAGATTTTTAACCAATAAGGGAATTAAGGGTTATGGGGAGCGGGCGGGTAAATGGAGCTGAGTCCACAGCCAGATCAGCCATGATCTTATTGAATGGCGGAGTAGGCTCGAGGGGCTAGTTGGCCTACTCCTGTTCCAAATTCTTATGTTCTTATGGCAGATTTCCTTCCCTAAAAAGGACATTAGTGAACCAGGTGAGTTTTTCCCGATAATATGGTCATTTCATTATCATTATTACCGATACTTCCCCCTAGCTTTTTAATTCCAGGTTTATTTAATTCATTGAATTTAAATTGCTGTGGTGGGATTTGAACTCACGTCTCCGGATTATTAATCCAGTAACATAACCACTATGCTACCATACCACTAGATTTTTATGTTCAAGTCTCTGGAGTGGGACTTGAACCCACAACCTCTGATTCATAGGGAAGAGTGCTACCAACTGAGGCTCAGTTCAGGTGGTGGTGGTGGTGGAGGAGGAAAACACCAAGATGGTGGATGTGTTGGGGATTCAAATTGCAAGCCTCGTTAACCAGGTGTCTAAAATCTGACTTAGTATCAGGCCTGCTCCTTAGATGGGCCTTTGTAATATTGATGCCAGTCCTACAAGAGGTTTCAAGTTCAATCTGTTTTACACTCACCGTCACAAATATACGACAATTCTACATTATAACTCATAAAAATTGCATGAATGTGTGCAATTTGGAAGATGTTTAGTGCTCTACGGATTAAAGAGATTAATTGATTTATGTTGTATTTTTAAGTTTGAAAAATTTATGGAATTCTAAAATGTTCTGTAGTTTATACAAGATTCATTTTTAAACCTGCTGCTGGTTTTTTGAAAGTTTTTTTTCTGTTTTGACGCTGGGTTGACATTTGAAATAACCTATTTCCAGGTGTTACTGGACCTACTGTATATTTTCTGTCTTTGTTACAGATTTTCAGCATTTGCTGTACTTTTCCTTAAAAATGCAATACCTGAATCATGGGTTGTTTGCAATTAGTACAAAGCACAAACATGACTTATCATTAATATTACTTCTGAAAGACATTGCAATCTTTAAAACCAGTATGAACTTTTTTTTGAGAAAGTAATGATTTCTATTGAAATAAATTCAGAGACGTCTACACCCGTCATCTCAGCAATGCCACCAAACCTGATTAGCAAGGTCATCAGGTACAGGGTACAATTGATATTTAACACTTTTAACTGGTAGCCTTTAATATTATCTGAAGCAACATTCCTAACCTGTCTCATTAAAACACACTAAGCACTCCTACACACAGCAACAGTGTCTCATCTAACTAATAGTAAACTCTCCCTTTCAACATAGGCAAGGTGTGTATTTGTATTTTCACCTGCACAACCAGGTAAAGGAAATGAAAACCTCACTTGACATTTTAACTCTGTACTTAGATCTTTAAGACACTCCCAAGGAATAAAATATAATCCAAAAAAAAAACTTACCATTCTGCTTCAGAGTGAAAGATAGAAAGTTTTAACCTCTCTCAAAATCACTACAAAACATTTCCTGTGAACCCATGGCAGTTATCCCAGAATGCTTTGGGTTTTAAGCTCCTCCCTGCCTGTGGATTACACATTAACTGGCAGTAAAGCTGCAGAGTAGAGAATACCTTGTCTTTGTTTCATTATCCTCGGGCCTTATTATCCTGATCCTTAACATTTCATGTTTTGTACAGATAGGATAGAGAAAAGCTGATCAACATTGTAAGTAAATTAAAGTACATATTAAGATTTGATTTATTGCTATTTTCGTGGCTGTGCGAATGGCAAACTTTGGAATGCCAAACTTTTTGAGTTTTACTGTCAATAATAGTTTTTGGTGACTGAAGGCCAGACAAATGAAAGTAATTTACACTGTAGCTCATCATTAGGGTGAGCATTAATGGGCAACTATGTTGGCCTGTGAAATTTTTTCTAAATATATTGGCGTAGAAATTCCGCTTTCTCCTTCCTGCGGACATTTGACTAGATTTTAGAGAAAAATGTGCACCTACCCGAAGCTTCTGCACCCGCTCGAGTTCCCGATCCACAAGCCTCCTCTCCCTGCACATCGCAGCGTGTGCTCGTAGGGACATGCGCAGGAGTCACGTGTGTGTGGACACCTAATCATAGGTAAGTATTTTCTCATTCATCATAATGGGAAGTTGGAATTCCCATTATTATGAATGAGAAACCCCCCCCAAACACCCAAAACACTAATAAAAAATAGAAAATATACACTACATATTTAAGATTCATTTAAATTAAAGTTATTAATGTCTTATAAAAGAAAATATTTCCCCGATTTTTAAAAAGGTTTTTTTAGTTATGTCTTAAAATAAACTTACCGTAGTGGGGAGGATTTTTAACAATAAAATATGTTTTCATAACTTTATTTTAATATGTTTTTGTGTGTTTTAAAACACTTGCGCCTATAAAAGTAGGCAGGCGCAAGATTTTTGAGGACATTTGCTGGGCAAGATATGCGTAAATATCACAATCTTGCACGTACAAATGTCCTCACTTCCGATCTGGCTACGACCTGTCAAGCTCCAGCTTGACAGATCAGAAAAGCCGGCTTTCAGCGCATGCGCATTGCGTGCTGAAAACCGGCTTTTCCAATGCCTTCCCGGGTCCGTAGAAACTTCGTACGGTCCCGAGAACGTCAGAATTTCTACCCCATTAACTTTTTTCCAGCTTCTCTAACAATTCAATCTTTAATGTTTAGTTTAACCAAAAAGCAATCTTACAATACAACTAACCAGCGTTTTATGCTTATAAATCAATAATACTTGTCAATGTCTACTCTTGAAATTATGATGGAGACTCTTGTAAAGTTGACTTAACTTGTTCAGGTTAATTTATATCAGGAGCACAATGAAAAATATTGACTGATTTTCAGTTGTTACATGTTGTGGAGAATTGTGAATTCCCACAGCAGGATTTTCCGCAAAGGCAAAAATTCGAGTGGAAAAATGGCAGAATGGGATTCACACTCATTGAATGGAAGTGGCTGACTCCACCCAATTTTCTGGGATCAACTTAATTTTCATTTTGCAGCTGAGCTCCTGGCAATAGTACCACCTCTGATTGGGCGCTTGCCATTTGCAGGGTTGGGAAATTATGTGCTGCTTCAGCATTTAAAAACCTTTAACACCTTGAATGAGCCACACCATCAAAAATTGTTTTGGCCACACACCTTCTAATTTACTTATCATAAATGTCTGTAAATTTTGAATGAGAGCCAAAAGGTCCCCAGTTAGGCGAAGAGGCAGTGGACATGCTTCCTCACAAAGGCAAAGAGAGACCATACTGTTTGGGTTAAAGAGACGCGGGCCCCGTAGGAAAGCAGCATGGTAGCAGTGGCAGGTGATGGCCAGGGTAGTCAACGGTAACAGTACTGCACCACGTATAGCAGCTCAATGCCACAAAAAGTTAATGACATTACAAGGGGAGGCAAGGTAAGACACATCTGCAGCACCTTGCAAGGATGCATTATACAAAGCATGCCAACCTTTTATTGTAATTTTCCCTCACTCTGTATTGTGCTAATCCATTAATGCCCAGGAAGTAGCAGGGTTCATTTTTGCTCCCCCCTCCTTCCCAAACCTTGGCCAGATCTTCCCAGCCCTACAAGTGCGGGATTGGAGGCGGGCCCGCTTTCAAACTGGGCGATTGACAGCGGGGTGGAAATCCGCTCTGAACTCGCCTCCATGTCAGTTTCTCAACTGTCGGGTCTGAGTGTGAATTGCAGACCCGACACCAAGCAGTGAGCCGGCCAATTAAGATGCTTAAGAGATAATTTAAAGGTATTTAAAAGGATTTTGCCCAGGCACTAAACATTTTACCAAGTTTTCAACGAGTTTCACGCCAGGTAAACGTGTTGGGTTCTCAGTGACTCTCTATTGCTTTGGCAAGTTGACAGCTGCAGAAGTGGTATAAAAGCTACCATTTCACAGTTGTTCACTTTCCAATGTCAGAAGCTGAAGCTGAAGCATCGTCGGAGGCGGAGCGGCAGTTGGGAGTTCGTTGCTGAGGCCTACAAAAGGCACAGCAGGGAGTCCTGGGAGCAACGTCATCGGAAGCGGAGTGGCAGTTGGGAGTTCGTTGCTGAGGCCTACAAAAGGCACAGCAGGGAGTCCAGGGAGCAGCGTTGTCGGAGGCGGAGTGGAAGTCGGGAGTTCGTTGCTGAGGCCAGCCGGTGCAGCTGCAGCAGGGAGGCTAAAAAGAAGTAGAAAGAAATCGAAAGGTGACTTCAAGGGGGTAAGTGATTGGCTGGTGATAGGTAAGTAGTTTTTCTTTTTCTTTTCTTTATCAGTAAGTAACATTTATCATTGTTGTTGCCAATTTAAGTGTATCTAAGGGTTAAGTCATGGCAGGAGAACTCGGACACGAGTTATGCTCCTCCTATACTATGTGGGAAGTCAGGGACGCTTCCGGTGTCCCTGACGACTACGTGTGTAGGAAGTGTATCCGCCTGCAGCTCCTGACGGACCATGTTGCGGAGCTGGAGCTGCGGGTGGATTCACTCTGGAGCATGCACGTTGCTGAGAAAGATGTGAATAGCACATTTAGTGAGTTGGTCTTACTGCGGGTAAAGGGTCCACAGCCAATGGAAGACCAACAGGAAGAGTAGTGCAAGGAAGGTAGTGCAGGGATCCCCTGCAGTCATCCCCCTGCAAAACAGATACACCACTTAGAGTACTGTTGGGGGGGATGACTCATCAGGGGGGAGCAGCAGCAGCCAAGCTCATAGCACCGTGGCTGGCTCTGCTGCACAGGAGGGCAGGAAAAAGAGTGGGAGAGCGATAGTGATAGGGGATTCAATTGTAAGGGGAATAGATAGGCATTTCTGCGGCCGCAATCGAGACTCCAGGATGGCATCTTGCCTCCCTGGTGCAAGGATCAAGGATGTCTCGGAGCGGGTGCAGGACATTCTGAAAAGGGAGGGTGAACAGTCAGTTGTCGTGGTGCATATAGGTACCAACGATATAGGTAAAAAACGGGATGAGGTCCTAGGAGACGAATTTAGGGAGCGAGGAGTTAAATTGAAAAGTAGGATATCAAAAGTAGTAATCTCAGGATTGCTACCAGTGCCACGTGCTAGTCAGAGTAGAAATCGCAGGATAGCTCAGATAAATACATAGCTTGAGCAGTGGTGCAGAAGGGAGGGATTCAAATTCCTGGAACATTGGAGCCTGTTCTGGGGGAGGTGGGACCAGTACAAACCAGACGGTCTGCACCTCGGCAGGACCGGAACCAATGTCCTAGGGGGAGTGTTTGCTAGTGCTGTTGGGGAGGAGTTAAATTAATGTGGCAGGGGGATGGGAACCTATGCAGGGAGACAGAGGGAAATAAAATGGAGTCAGAAGTAAAAGATAGAAAGGAGAATAGTAAAAGTGGAGGGCAGAGAAACCTAAGACAAAAAACAAAAAGGGCCACATTACAGCAAAATTCGAAAGGGGCAAAGTGTGTTAAAAAGACAAGCCTGAAGGCTCTGTGCCTTAATGCGAGGACTATTCGGAATAAGGTGGACGAATTAACTGCACAGATAGCAGTTAACGGGTATGATGTAATTGGCATCATGCCGACATGGCTCCAGGGTGACCAAGGCTGAGAACGCAACATCCAAGGGTATTCAGCATTTAGGAAGGATAGATAAAAACGAAAAGGAGGTGGGGTGGCGTTGCTGGTTAAAGAGGAAATTAATGCAACAGTAAGGAGGGACATTAGCTTGGATGATGTGGAATTGGTATGGGTGGAGCGTCAAAGGGCAGAAAACGCTAGTGGGAGTTGTGTACAGACCACCAAACAGTAGTAGTGAAGTTGGGGTCAGCATCAAACAAGAAATAAGGGATGTGTGCAAGAAAGCAGTTATCATGGGCGACTTTAATCTACATATTGATTGGGCTAACCAAACTGGTAGCAATGCGGTGGAGGAGGATTTCCTGGAGTATATTAGGGATGGTTTTCTAGACCAATTTGTCGTGGAACCAACTAGAGAGCTGGCCATCCTAGACTGGGTGATGTGTAATGAGAAGGGACTAATTAGCAATCTAGTTGTGCAAGGCCCCTTGGGGAAGAGTGACCATAATATGGTAGAATTCTTTATTAAGATGGAGAGTGACAGTTAATTTGGAAACTAGTGTCCTGAACTTAAGGAAAGGTAACTTCAACGGTATGAGGCATGAATTGGCTAGAATAGACTGGCAAAGGATACTTAAAGGGTTGACAGTGGACAAGCAATGGCAAACATTTAAAGATCACGTGGATGAACTTCAGCAATTGTACATGCCTGTCTGGAGTAAGAATAAAATGGGGAAGGTGGCTCAACTATGGCTCACAAGAGAAATTAAGGATAGTGTTAAAGCTAAGGAAGAGGCATATAATTTGGCTAGAAAAAGCAACAAACCTAAGGACTGGGAGACATTTAGAATTCAACAGAGGAAGACTAAGGATTTAATTAAGAGGGGGGAAAATAGAGTATGAAAGGAAGCTTGCAGGGAACATAAAAACTGACTGCAAAAGCTTCTATAAATATGTTAAGAGAAAAAGATTAGTGAAGACAAACGCAGGTCCCTTGCAGTTGGATTCAGGTGAATTTATAATGGGGAACAAAGAAATGGTAGACCAATTGAACAAGTACTTCGGTTCTGTCTTCACGAAGGAAGACACAAATAACCTTCTGAATGAACTTGCGGACAGTAGGTCTAGTGAGAAGGAGGAACTGAAGGATATCCTTATCAGGCGGGAAATTGTGTAAGAGAAATTGATGAGATTGAAGGCCGATAAATCCCCGGGGCCTGATAGTCTGCATCCCAGAGTACTTAAGGATGTGGCCCTAGAAATAGTGGATGCATTGGCGATCATTTTCCAAAAGTCTATTGACTCTGGATCAGTTCCTATGGACTGGAGGGTAGCTAATGTAACACCACTTTTTAAAAAAGGAGGGAGAGAGAAAACGGATAATTATAGACCGGTTAGCCTGACATCAGTAGTGGGGAAAATGTTGGAATCAATCATTAAGGATGAAATAGCAGCGCATTTGGAAAGTAGTGACAGGATTGGACCAAGTCAGCATGGATTTATGAAAGGGAAATCATGCTTGATGAATCTTCTGGAATTTTTTGAGGATGTAACTAGCAGAGTGGACAAGGGAGAACCAGTGGATGTGGTGTATTTGGACTTTCAAAAGGCTTTTGACAAGGTCCCGCACAGGAGATTGGTGTGCAAAATCAAAGCACATGGTTTTGGAGGTAATGTACTGATGTGGATAGAGAACTGGTTGGCAGACAGGAAGTAGAGAGTCGTGATAAACGGGTCCTTTTCAGAATGGCAGGCAGTAACTAGTGGAGTGCTGCAGGGCTCAGTGCTGGGACCTCAGCTCTTTGCAATATACATTAATGATTTAGATGAAGGAATTGAGTGTAATATCTCCAAGTTTGCGGATGACACTAAACTAGGTGGCGGTGTGAGCTGTGAGGAGGACGCTAAGAGGCTGCAGGATGACTTGGACAGGTTAGGTGAGTGGGAAAATGCATGGCAGATGCAGTATAATGTGGATAAATGTGAGGTTATCCATTTTGGGCGCAAAAACACAAAGGCAGAATATTATCTGGATGGCGGCAGATTAGTAAAAGGGGAGATGCAACGAGACCTGGGTGTCATGGTTCATCAGTCACTGAAAGTGGGCATGCAGGTACAGCAGGCGGTGAAGAAGGCAAATGGTATGTTGGCCTTCATAGCTAGAGGATTTGAGTATAGGAGCAGGGAGGTCTTACTGCAGTTGTACAGGGCCTTGGTGAGGCCTCACCTGGAATATTGTGTTCAGTTTTGGTCTCCTAATCTGAGGAAGGACGTTCTTGCTATTGAGGGAGTGCAGCGAAGATTCACCAGACTGATTCCCAGGATGGCTGGGCTGTCATATGAGGAGAGACTGGATCAACTGGGCCTTTGTTCATTGAAGTTTAGAAGGATGAGAGGGGATCTCATAAAAACATATAAGCTTCTGACGGGACTGGACAGGTTAGATGCGGGAAAAATGTTCCCGATGTTGGGGAAGTCCAGAACCAGGGGACATAATCTTAGGATAAGGGGTAGGCCATTTAGGACTGAAATGAGGAGAAACTTGTAAACCTATGGAATTCCCTGCCGCAGAAAGTAAATGATGCCAGTTCAATGGATATATTCAAGAAGGAGTTAGATATGGCCCTTACGGCTAAGGGGATCAAGGGGTATGGAGAGAAAGCAGGAAAGGGGTACTGAGGGAATGATCGATCTTATTGAATGGCCATGCAGGCTCGAAAGGCTGAATGGCCTACTCCTGCACCTATTTTCTATGTTTCAGGATTTGGAAGAAACTTTTGAGCTGTATGCAGTTTGGAAGTGTTTGCAGTGAACTCTCCATTCACTGTTACCTCCTTGGAGCAACCTCTCTCACCATTGACAGATTGCTTCTGCCATCTCAACCTCACCTGTTCCAGCAACATCGGTGCCCTTGAAAAAATCTCACCTTGGTCCTCAGAATCCCATGAACTGCCCCAACACCCAAAATCACGAAACACACCAGCATCACCAACAACAACACGAATCACCTGATGCTGTACAGGACATGGGGCATCAGCACCTGACCACATTGTTTCCCGGGAGGCCAGGGATGGCCTCACCATGGCCACATTTACTTCACTTTACACGGCAACATGGCTGCCACATGATGTTCCAGGTTTGCACCATCCCACACTAGCACCATAAAGCATCCCTGCAATACCCAAGCCATTCCTTTCACAATCATCTCCATTGTGCGGGATACTCTTATGTCTGACCATTCACTACAACTCACTTAGCCACTTCCAAAGGTGATCACAAATATGTCCAAGAACACAAAGTGTTCAAAATAAAGAATTCAATGTTTGACAACACATTAGCAGAAACTCTATATGAACATTGGCTAAAACACCTCTAAGTGCCTACCCTTGTGTGTTGTTAGTTGGTATGATTGGACAAGAATGAGGGCAAGTGTGAGGGGTAGCTAGTGAGATGGGGAAGTGATACTGTAGGTAGAGGGATGGGTGGAGGTTGTAGAAATCCCGACTCTCAATATAAGACTCTAACACAATCAGTTCCGGTAGATGTTCCTTTAATAAGTTTTGCTTGCAGCAAGGAAGAGTCTCACTCAGTCAAAGGCTAAGCAGAGACCCCCAATATGGTACAGTTTCACAATGTATTTATACAGTAGAACAAACAAGTTATGGTTCCACCCTGTGTATTGGTTCTGCCTTTGCAGTCAGCGAAAACAGATGAAGAGTTCTCCAATCAGTTAATGATTACCACATCCTTGCCTTTTACATTTTTTTCAAATGTCACCTTTGTCATTGTTTTTGGTGGGCTAGTCAGTAGTAATTTGATTAGGGTGTGATAATGTGCTATCACTGGTTTTGCATTGTTTTTGGATTGTCCAGTTTCCTGGCCACCTACTTGGGCCCATGATTTCCATAGTGGTTGATTGGGTAATTGGCTTCTTGCATATTATGGATGAGTTCTGTACAAGAGATAATGGCTGGTAATTTGATTATCTCTTAGGGGTGAATTGGTGCTGCATCTTTACAACCTTTATCTAGCCCTTCTAAGGTATGGCATAGCGGCAGACTATTGATAATACAGGGGAGCACAATGGGTGGTACTTATCTCAGCAGTCTTAATGTTGTCTGGTGGCTATTAATCAGCTCTCAGCAGTTTCAGTCAAGGTTAGCATGTTTATGCAAGCAGACTGTTTGTTGCAGAAGCTTCTGGCAGGACTGGGACTCCATTTTGTTTTATTGCAAAAAGGGTACAAAAAACAGCGTAATGCAACTTTAAAAATACATTTCCACAAGGTGAAAGGTAAGTTTGTGTGAGTAAGGATGTGCAGGAGTAGGGAAGGGAAGACAGAGTGATGGGGATGTGATGAGTGGCTCAGCAGGACGAGGTTGAGTATAGCTTTGCAGTAGCGTTTCATGATCTACTGAGATCATTGAAAGGTTTGCACCTCTGCAGCCAATTCCTCCTGACGACATCCCTGCTTGTGCCCTCCTGTGCAATGCGCAACCAGGCTGCGTTGGTGTGCTAGGTGATCTCTTCCACCCATTGGTGCAGTCGTGCACCTTTGTGCAGTGCTTGTCAGTGTTTCCAGCACCTCAATGCTACACAATACTGACAGAACAACTGTCATAAAATAGTTGGCCATGGTCCCTTTAAGGAAACCGGCTGATAACACATCATCAGATGACGTGATCAGACGCCTTTCCTGTTAATCGTCCGGAAACTTCGCAGGACGGGTTTAACAAGCCCCATCGAGGGAAGATTGTGTTGAGAGGGCGGGATGGAGCTGGGAGCGCGATCCCTGCACGCCACCAATGTCAACTGCACTGGACTCAGTGCTGTTGCCGAAATTGCGGCCCTTGAATTCAAAGTATTCATTTTCTCAGAGCCTTGAATATAATCATCACACTAAAATCTTTGCATGGTGCATCAGACCCATTCGGGGTGGCTTGCTGACACCTTAATTCTGCATATTCTTATGTCACCCAAATAGCAATGATAACTTTTTCAATTTATTTTCAAAAAGGCCGCCCATAATAACAGGATGAGAAATATCACAGGGACCTCCCATCAGTCTCAACCCTCTTGGCCAAAGCTAGTGGGAGGACAGAAGATTGGGAAGCTTTTAAAAGCCAGCAAAGAATGACTAAAAAAATGATTAAGAAAGGGAAGATAGACTATGAAAGTAAATTAACATGAAATATAAAAACAGATAGCAAGAGTTTCTGCAGGTATATAAAAAGGAAAAGAGTGGTTAAAGTTAATGTTGGTCCCTTAGAGAATGAAACCGGGGAACATGGAGATGGCAGAAATTCTTAACAAATATTTTGTATCGGTCTTTATGGCAGAGGACACTTAAAATATCCCAACAGTGGATAGTCAAGGGGCTATAGTGGGGGAGGAATGTAACACAATCAAAATCACTAAGGCGGTGGTACTCAGTAAGATAATGGGATTAAAGGTGGATAAACCTCCTGGACCTAATGGCTTGCATCCTAGGGTCTTAACAGAAATAGCGGCAGGGATAGTGGATGCATTGGTTTTAATTTACCAAAATTCCCTAGATTCTGGGGAGATCCCAGCAGATTGGAAAACTGCAAATGTAGCGCCCCGATTTAAAAAAGGAGGCAAACAAAAAGCAGGAAACTATAGACCAGTTAGCCTAACATATGTGGTTGGGAAAATATTGGAGTCCATTATTCATCATCATAGGCGGTCCCTCGAACAAGGATGACTCGCTTCCACATGAGTTCACAGATGTTTCAATGAAGGACCCGATGTTCCAGTCCAAGAAGCAGCAGCAGGACATCTGGAAAAGCATAATTCGGACAGGTAGAGTCCGCATGGATTTATGAAGGGGAAGTCATATTTGACAAATTTACTGGAATTCTTTGAGGATGTAATGAACAGGGTGGATAAAGGGGAACCAGTGGATGTGGTGTATTTGGACTTCCAGAAGGCATTTGACAAGGTGCCACATAAAAGGTTACTGCATAAGATAAAAGTTCACAGGGTTGGGGGTAATATATTAGCATGGATAGAGGATTGGCTAACTAACAGAAAACAGAGAGTCGGGATAAATGGTTCATTCTCGGGTTGGCAATCAGTAACTAGTGGGGTGCCGCAGGGATCAGTGCTGGGACCCCAACTATTTACAAACTATATTAACGACTTGGATGAATGGACGTAGCCAAGTTTGCTGACGATACAAAGATGGGAGGAAAAACAATGTGTGAGGAGGACACAAAAAAACGGCAAAATGACATAGACAGGCTAAGTGAGTGGGAAAAAGTTTGGCAGATGGAGTATAATTTTGGAAAGTATGAGGTTATGCACTTTGGCAGAAAAAAATCAAAGAGCAAGTTATTATTTAAATGGAGGAAGATTGCAAAGTGCTGCAGTACAGCGGGCCCTGGGGGTCCTAGTTCATGAAACACAAAAGGTTAGTATGCAGGTACAGCAAGTGATCAGGAAGGCCAATGGAATCTTGGCCTTTATTGCAAAGGGGATGAAGTACAAAAGCAGGGAAGTCTTGCTACAGTTATACAGGGTATTGGTGAGACCACACCTGGAATATTGCGTGCAGCTTTGGTTTCCATATTTAAGAAAGGATATACTTGCTTTGGGGACAGTTCAGAGAAGGTTCACTAGGTTGATTCCGGAGATGAGGGGGTTGACTTATAAGGAAAGATTGAGTAGGTTGAGCCTCTACTCATTGGAATTCAAAGAATGAGAGGCGATCTTATTGATTATGAGGGGGCTTGACAAGGTGGATGCAGAGAGGATGTTTCCATTGGTAGGGGAGACTTGAACGAGGGGGCATAATCTTAGAATAAGGGGCCGCCCATTTAAAACTGAGATGAGGAGGAATTTCTTCTCTCATGGGTTGTAGATCTGTGGAATTTGCAGCTTCAGAGAGCTGTGGAAGCTGGGACTTTGAATAAATTTAAGACAGAGATAGACAGTTTTATTAAACGATAAGGGAATAAGGGGTTATGGGGAGCGGGCAGGGAAGTGGAGCTGAGTCCATGATCGGATCAGCCATGATCATATTAAATAGTGGAGCAGGCTCGAGGGGCCGAATTGCCTACTCCTGCTCCTATTTCTTATGTTTTTGTCCAAAAAAGGAGGAAACCCTTGCTGCCCTAGGAAGGGACAGTACAAGGGAGGTTGGAGATAGTAAAGTAGAAGGGCGGATGCCGTGAATGGGAGCTATCACTTGCATGTTGCCATTCTGCTAGTTGCAACGGCGATCGGACCCCCTTCAACGGCGATTGGCCTCCAGCGACGGCAGCTGGGCCTCCTCCTTGGCAGCGATTGCCCCTCCTCCTCTTCAGCAACGATGGTTGACCTCTCTTCCTCCTTCAACGGCGGCTGGACCTCACCTCCTCAACGGTGATCGGGCCTCCACCCCTTCATCGATGACTGGGCCTCGCCTTCCCTGTTGGTAACCTGGCCTCTTGTCCCCCAGTACGTGGTGAGTAACATGGCTGTGACCACCCTGACCTTCCACACTGAACTCCAGCGGACCGCTGACCCTCTCAATGCCTGCCCCCAACCAAGTAGCAGGCCACCTACCATCAAGGGCGCTACTCAGCGCCGAGCTTGCGGCCAACATCTCGCCGTAGGCAACTAGACTCATACAGCAGTGCCTGGTCTCCAGTCGACCCCCTTGCCACTGGACCAAGACCTTGCTCAGCTAAGCCCGTGTGGTAGTCGTGAGCAACGCCCAGCCCATGCCAAAAGAACTCGCGCATCTTCCACTCATCTAATATGAAGTTCGGGACCTGGAACGTCATTTTCCAACATTCCATTGACTCTGGATCAGTTCCTATAGAGTGGAGGGTAGCCAATGTAACCCCACTTTTTAAAAAAGGAGGGAGAGAGAAAACAGGGAATTATAGACCGGTCAGCCTGACATCGGTAGTGGGTAAAATGATGGAATCAATTATTAAGGATGTCATAGCAGTGCATTTGGAAAGAGGTGACATGATAGGTCCAAGTCAGCATGGATTTGTGAAAGGGAAATCATGCTTGACAAATCTTCTGGAATTTTTTGAGGATGTTTCCAGTAGAGTGGACAAGGGAGAACCAGTTGATGTGGTATATTTGGACTTTCAGAAGGCTTTCGACAAGGTCCCACACAAGAGATTAATGTGCAAAGTTAAAGCACATGGGATTGGGGGTAGTGTGCTGACATGGATTGAGAACTGGTTGTCAGACAGGAAGCAAAGAGTTGGAGTAAATGGGTACTTTTCAGAATGGCAGGCAGTGACTAGTGGGGTACCGCAAGGTTCTGTGCTGGGGCCCCAGCTGTTTATATTGTACATTAATGATTTGGACAAGGGGATTAAATGTAGTATCTCCAAATTTGCGGATGACACTAAGTTGGGTGGCAGTGTGAGCTGCGAGGAGGATGCTACAAGGCTGCAGAGCGACTTGGATAGGTTAGGTGAGTGGGCAAATGCATGGCAGATGAAGTATAATGTGGATAAATGTGAGGTTATCCACTTTGGTGGTAAAAACAGAGAGACAGACTATTATCTGAATGGTGACAGATTAGGAAAAGGGCAGGTGCAAAGAGACCTGGGTGTCATGGTACATCAGTCATTGAAGGTTGGCATGCAGGTACAGCAGGCGGTTAAGAAAGCAAATGGCATGTTGGCCTTCATAGCGAGGGGATTTGAGTACAGGGGCAGGGAGGTGTTGCTACAATTGTACAGGGCCTTGGTGAGGCCACACCTGGAGTATTGTGTACAGTTTTGGTCTCCTAACCTGAGGAAGGACATTCTTGCTATTGAGGGAGTGCAGCAAAGGTTCACCAGACTGATTCCCGGGATGGCGGGACTGACCTATCAAGAAAGACTGGATCAACTGGGCTTGTATTCACTGGAGTTCAGAAGAATGAGAGGGGACCTCATAGAAACGTTTACAATTCTGACGGGGTTAGACAGGTTAGATGCAGGAAGAATGTTCCCAATGTTGGGGAAGTCCAGAACCAGGGGACACAGTCTAAGGATAAGGGGGAAGCCATTTAGGACCGAGATGAGGAGGAATTTCTTCACCCAGAGAGTGGTGAACCTGTGGAATTCTTTACCACAGAAAGTTGTTGAGGCCAATTCACTAAATATATTCAAAAAGGAGTTAGATGAAGTCCTTACTACTAGGGGAATCAAGGGGTATGGTGAGAAAGCAGGAATGGGGTACTGAAGTTGCATGTTCAGCCATGAACTCATTGAATAGCGGTGCAGGCTAGAAGGGCCGAATGGCCTACTCCTGCACCTATTTTCTATGTTTCTATGATCCTAATGGACAACTCCCAACAGAGATATGCCGGAATGCCGCACCGCCATAGTTGCCCGGGAACTTAAGACACTTTGAAATCGACATCGCTGCCCTAAGCGAGACCCGGCGGGCAGGGGAAGGGCAGCTCAAGGAACATGGTGGAGGTTATATCTTTTTCTGGAAAGGAAAACCAAAGGAAGAACGCCACCTTCATGGAGTCGGCTTCGCCGTCAAAAAATGAACTGGTCGGCCGCCTCAAAGACTCCCCCTGTGGGGTTAACGAATGCCTCATGACTCTTTGCCTTACCCTATCCCGCAACAAATACGCCACATTGATCAGTGCGTACGCCCCAACACTCAATGCAACAGATGAGGCTAAAGAGGGTTTTTATTCCAACCTCGAGACATCCCTGTCCCACGTCCCCACAGGCGACAAATTGATCCTCCTCGGTGACTTTAATGCCAGGGTCGACAAAGACACAGCCCGCTGGGGAGGCGTGATTGGCAGAGAGGGGGTAGGGAAATCCAACTCCAACGGCACCCTACTCCTGACAAAATGTCTGGAACACGAACTCATCACAAACACCCTGTTCTGCCAGAGGGACAAATACAAGGCATCGTGGCAACACCCTCGCTCCAAACACCGGCACCCACTGGACTATATCATCGTCCGAGCCAGGGATCGCAAGAATGTGCGCATGACCCGTGCCATGACAGTAGCTGATGACTGCTGGATGGACCATCGCCTAATCCGATCCATCATCAATATTAACAAAGCAGAGAGGACAGCAGAAGCAGTGCCACAAAAAAGTTAATACTGGGGCACTTAAGGTCCCAGCTAAGAGAGCCCGATATAGCCAGCGGGTCACAGCCATTCTGGCGTGCCTTGATGACCCTGAGATGCTCAATGCCCGCAGCGCTTGGTCTTCCCTCCAGACCTCCATAAACAGTGCCTGTGAAGAGACACTTGGTTACTCAACCAGAAAACACCAGGACTGGTTTGATGAAAACGATCAGAAGATCCAAGAGCTAATAGATCGTAAGCGCAGAGCATTTCTGAGTCTCAAGCAACAACCCAACTCGGGAGCTGCAAAGCAACTTTACAGATGGCTCAAGGCTGAGGTCCAACAAAAAACCCGGACCTAAAGAACAAGTGGTGGATGGAGAAAGCGCTGGTGATACAACAACTAGCCAACAGCCACGACACACGAGGATTCTTCATTGAAGTCAAGGCCATCTACGGTCCAAACTCCCAAGGCCCCACCCCACTCCTGGCCAAGAACGGGGAAATACTCATCAAGGACACCGAGGCTGTCAGGGCTTGCTGGAAGGAGCACTTTGAAGATCTCCTCAATCGAGACTCTGCCTTTGATTCGAGTGTTCTCAACTCCATCCCGCAGCATGCAACCTGCCACCGTCTCAGTGAAACCCAACACTGCACGAAGTAGGCAAAGCCATAAAGCAGCTCAAGAATAACAAGGCTACGGGTGCGGATGGAATTCCTGCTGAGGTGCTAAAATATGGCAGAGAGGCGCTGTTGGTGCGGATACATGACCTCATCTCTCTCATTTGGAGGGAGGAGAGCATGCCGGGAGATCTCAAAGATGCAGTGATCATGTCCCCTTTTTAAAAAGGGGAACAAATCCGACTGCGGCACCGACAGCGAAATCTCCCTGCTATCAACCACTGGGAAGGTTGTCGCTAGAGTTCTCCTCAACCGTCTTCTCCCTGTGGCCGAGGAGCTCCTCCCGGAGTCACAGTGCGGATTTCGTCCCCTACGCGGAACAATGGACATGATCTTTGCAGCACGACAACTGCAGGAAAAATGCAGGGAGCAGCGCTAGCCCTTATACATGGCCTTTTTCGATCTTACTATCGACCGTGAAAGCTTGTGGAGCGTCCTCCTCCATTTTGGATGCCCCCGAAAGTTTGCCAACTTCCTTCGCCTGGTCCACGGCGACATGCAGGCCGTGACCCTTACCAGCAGATCCATTACAGACCCATTCCACGTCCGGACCGGGGTCAAACAGGGCTGCGTCATTGCTCCAACCCTCTTAACCTTCCTCGCTGCCATGCTCCACTTCACTGTCAACAAGCTCTCCGCTGGAGTGGAACTAAACTACAGAACCAGTGGGAAACTGTTTAACCTACGTCACCTCCAGGCCAGGTCCAAGTTCACCCAAACCTCTGTCGTTGAACTGCAGTACGCGGACGACGCCTGCGTATGCGCACATTCTGAGGCTGAACTCCAGGATACAGTCGATGTATTCACCAAGGCAATTGAAAGCATAGGCCTTACTCTTAACATCCGTAAGACAAAGGTCCTCCACCAGCCTGTCCTCGCCGCACAGCACTGCCCCCCAGTCATCAAGATTCATGACGCGGCCCTCGACAACGTGGACGACTTCCCATACCTTGGGAGCCTCTTGTCAACAAAGACAGACATTGATGCGGAGATTCAACATCGTCTCCAGTGCGCCAGTGCAGCCTTCGGCCGCCTGAGGAAAAGAGTGTTCGATGACTAGGCCCTCAAACCTACCACCAAGCTCATGGTCTACAGGGCTGTAGTAATACCCGCCCTCCTGTATGGATCAGAGGCATGGATGATGTACAGAAGACATAGCAAGTCGCTGGAGATATATCACCAACGATGTCTCCGCAAGATCCTGCTAATCCCCTGGGAGGACAGACGCACCAACATCAGTGTCCTCGCCCAGGCTAACATCCCCAGCATTGAAGCACTAACCACACTCGATCAGCTTCGCTGGGCAAGCCACTTAGTTCGCATGCCAGACACGAGACTCCCTAAGCAATTGCTCTATGCAGAGCTCCTTCATGGCAAACGAGTCAAAGGTGGGCAGCGGAAATGTTACAAGGCACCCTCAAAGCCTCCCTGATAAAGTGCAACATCACCACTGACACCTGGGAGACCCTGGCAGAAGACCGCCCTAGGTGGAGAAAGTGCATCTGGGAGGGCGTTGAGCTCCTCGAAACTCATCGCTGCGAGCATAAAGAGGTCAGGCGCAGGCAGCAGAAGGAGCGTGTGGTAAATCAGTGCCAACCCCCCCTTCCTCCAACGAATATCTGTCCCACCTGTGACAGGGTCTGTGGCTCTTGTGTTGGACTGTTCAGCCACTAAAGAACTCGCTTTAGGAGTGGAAGCAAGTCTTCCTCGATTCCGAGGGACTGCCTATGATGATGATGAGTTGCAAACAAGCTGAACAGTGAATGAGTGGAATCCTTCCCTGTTTCTTAGGTGGCAGCATTGATGAAGGGAGCATGTATGGCCAAACAGGTACAACCTTTGAATCTTTGCACTTTGTGGAACCTTACTACACTTTGCAAATGGAGCTATGTTTGCATGACAAATGATCGGTGTTTCCATTAGGATGTTGACAAGCTAAGTACCAGCACTAAGTTAAGTAATTTGTACTACATTCTAATTAATTTTAATGGAAATCTTGGCAACAATATAGAACTAAATTTGATTAGGAAAAAAATCTGAATTTTACCAATTCGCTATGCAGTAATTTATAATTCTTTGATCAAATGAGACAAATGTCTCTCCTTAGATTCTGGTCCTCTTTTGAAAATGCGTATGCCGAGAACTATTTATCTAGCAATGACGACAGGCAGTTAAAGGTGAAAAATATAAGACGCATAGATATTCTGGAGTTTTGCCAAGTTTAATAGTCTGCTGTTCGTCTCCACCCCTCACTCTCAAGCAACTTTGACTAGCCCATTTGATCTCCTTAAGGTCCATTTTAAGTGGATTTTAAGTCTGTTAAAGGATTGGGTTTACTGGACCATTTGATCTTGCTTTAGGAACTGTCCATGTGTCTGCCAATACTCTCAAATGTTTATTTCTTTTTGCCAAAAATTGCTAAAAACTTTCCTTTGCGGTAATCTTATGATCAATATAGAAAGAAGTTCTAGTTATAATTAGATTTCCATGCCTGTTCTGTTCTTTTGATTACTGTAGGGCTGCTTTATGAATGACGTCAAGCCACTTTCTACATTCTGTCTTCTCTGTAAGGTACTTGTCAATGTTGTTCCCCTTTCCCGATTGATTTGGACTTTCTTGAACAATTTGTTGGCCTTTGAAAACTCTCTAATTCCTGCATATCCCACAAGTATCTTTACAAGTTATTAGAGCAGAGTATCTTAGCAACTGAATTAGTAATCATATTACTATGTTCTACTATTAAGTGTTAGATTTGACAAAAAAATCTGGAGTCCATATTCCCAGTTTTGAATTAATTGGTGACACTTCCTGTGATCCTTACTATGATCCCATTGCTGTCATAGACACCATATCATGCTTATCTTAACCACTACATGGGGGAAACTCAGGCAATCTGCAGTTTAAAAAGATTAAAAACAAACACTGCATTTATGAATGCGTATGTACTATTGTTGGTTTTAGCTCATTTGTGTTATAAACTGAAGATACCCACAGACAGGATTGCACTCCTGCAATCGGAGCTAGCCCCATGTCTCCAGGTATGCAAGGACATGACTCATGGTAGATTTAACAAAGTTCACATCTCAAATACCTTGAGAAGTACAAAACAGTCATTTACTTTCAATCTGCTGGACTTCAAAATCATATATAATCTGAAATTGGTATCACGGGAAGCCTTTATTATAAAAATCTCTTTTGAGATCAGTGCTTCATACTACCCTGCAAGTGCAGGAAACATTTCCCCTCTAGAAACTCACAAATTATATACCACTCGGATACAAAATGAGACTTGTACCAGAGACCTTGCAAATCTAGAAACCACTAACTGGTTTAATTTGAATCACTTCATTTCACCCATCACTTAATCTGTAAATAATGTAAAAATGCTAGTTGTATATGGTAAGGGAATTTGTCTCTCGCTTTCCTGTCTTTCTGTTGCTTTATCAGTCTGTCTCCTTTTCAGTCATTCTCTCCATACCTTTTGCTTATCTCATTGTCCTTTTCTGCTTCTGTGTCTGCATTTTTCTTTTCTTTTGGGTGGGAGGTAGTGTGTGGTGTGGTGGGGAAAAGAGATCCTGATGGCTGGAAGCTGCACTTTATGGTGGCAGCTTGTAACACTTGGCACCCCCTCTCCCTGTTACTCTTGCTTCCCCACCCCGCTACCCAGATACTTGCTCCTATTTGGACCCCTATCTTTTTAACAGTCCAATATTACCTTCTCTTTCAGTAAACCCTTCAGTTCCATCACTTCCATGAGGAAGGTAAATCCATAAAATTACTTTCAATTTTGAGTGTAGAATAAGGGCCACAGGTTCAAATTGGTAAAGGGAAGATTTAGACCTGATAAAAGGAAGTTGTTCATACAACGAGTAGGGGACATGATCTTGCCCTGCAATAATATCAATAGCAATTCTTTTACCCAAAAGCATCAAGACAGAATCAATTCTTCCATGTTGCAAGGAGAAGAGTCAAATATAAAATCTCTTCCCACCTCTCCCTTTCATTCATAAATCCACAAAGATTTCAGAACCACAATTAGTATGGGCTTCCAACCGCTTCCTTGTCCCAAAGGGCTATCCCTTGACCCCAAAAACTCAGCAGGTGGGTCATCTTCCAGGTCCACCAGGGGTCCCAAAGGGGGCACATTTAACCTACCAACAACACATTTGGTTATCATAATTTTAGCAAAGCACTCTGTTCCATTCTCAGGACCACCCCTAACTGATGTATAGCTCTTTACTCTACCTCTTGGTGTATTATCTGGATAGTAATACAATCTCCACCCATCCAATTTTATTTATTTGCATTCTCACCCACCAAATGTGTTTCTTGAATGGTTCTCAAAGTCCCAAACTTAGCTCATTTCATTGGTAATTTCACACCATAACTGTTCCAGGAAACCAAACTGAGGGCTGCTTTTTGAACCATAGGCAATTACGAGGCAAAATAGAAAGAGGAAAAAATTTGCATTTATATAGCGATTTTCACAACCTCCTGAAGTCCTAAAATGCTTTCCAGCCAAGGAGGTACCTTTTGAAGTGTTGTCACTGTTGTAATGTAGGGAAATATTATTATAGAAATTCAACATTTCACTGTCTTGGGGCACTGATTACTGTACACAGAGGATTTAAGATCCACTCAAAGGGAAAAGAAGAAACACAATCATTCAATTTGTACCCTTCAATTGCCAATCTCATTTAATAAATAGCTGGTTGTCATAGCCATAACTGAACCAATCACAAAGCCTGTATCTATTTGAAATCTGTGTGTTAGATTATCTCCTAAACCCATTAATAGGGAGACAGTAACAAGAAACGTTGTGACATATAACAATGTAGACTGAGGCATTGCAGGTGTTCTATAGTGTATTTGATTCAAAAGGACCAAAACCAGACAGAACTGCTTCAGATTTGTCACACGCACTACATATATGGCATTATAATGGAGTTATAGTTGGATCTCTACCTTGGCCACCCCGACCTGTGAGAGAACATCTCCGCGGGTCGGGGCTATAAAAAGAGCTGGAGTGCCAGGCCCTGCGATATCGTAGGCCACCCTGACCTGCAAGAGGACACCACCGCAGGTCGGAAGGATAAAAGAGCTGGAGCGTGGGCCCTACAACATCGTGGGCATACCACTACAACTTCCAATGCGAGCCGTTCCAAGTATGCAACAACTTCGAGGTGGGTGACTGGATGACGTCATTAAGGTCCAGTTAGCCATTTGGAGCATGGGCAGGAACATCGGCGGGGCCCAGGCACAGCGGAGGAGAGAGAAGGTCGGGGCCGATGAGCGGCGAGAGATCGTGGCGGAGGTGCGGCGAATGATTGAGGCGGAGGAGTGATGGGAGATCGTGGATGAGATGTGACAAAAGATGAGTGGCAAGAGATCGTGGCGGAGGTGCGGCGAATGTTTGGTGCGGAGGTGCGGCGAGAGATCGTGGCAGAGGTTCGGCAAATGAGGGTGCGGGGCCCAGAAGAGCCCAGGGCCCAGGGGCAGCACGGGCCTGCCCACACTGCTGTGTGCACACTAATCCGTGCAGCAGAGCAGGTCTCCAGTCGTCCTGGTTTACCTTTGCCACTGGATAAAGGCCGAGCTCTATCAAGCCCATGTGGTGGCTGATGTGCAATGGTCACCACACGTTAAAAAAATCCACGCACAGGCATCTTCCACCCCTGGAGTTCAGGACTGGAATATCGGGTCCTTCATTGAAACATCAGTGAACTCATCCCTTTTGGTGTGGAAGCAAGTCATCCTTGTTCGAGAGACCGCCTATGATGATCTATCTTGGCTCACCTTGTTTGAGAACAGTCATGTTTTTGCATCACTGCAGCAATATTAGTGGAGCGTTTCCATTTGCATTGATGTCACATGCATATTTCTTGAGGGCATTTTGCCGATGGGATTGTTCATGTAATGGATGGAGCGGGTAAGGTGCCATCAATAAGAGCTTGATGAACTGCAATGGCAATTGGCAAAAGTGGCTTCCCTGTCTCAACCATATTGTTTGCTAGCTGCTGGTTATTTCCTTCCTCCTCTGGGTGGTCTATGTTAATGCCTTGTACTGTAAAATGATGCCGAATGCAAGAGAACATGGTGAGGCTGGAGATTCTGGCCAGCTGTTATAGTACTCCTCTCCTCCCCCCACCCCTCCATCCATCTAGGCATCGGAATCACTGCTTCAGCCTATCTACTGTTTATTTGATTATGGCTATGGCGCTGAGTGCAACTTCTTAAACTGAGCAGGATCAGGTACCTGGTTGCTGTTAGAGTAGCAGGAAACACGGTCTCTGAGAAGCCAAGTTTGTAATAATCTTTCCTTTTCCATCCAACCACAATTGAATAAAGGCACTATGGCTAGTTGTAGGCAAATTGTAAATTGGTGTAGTGATAACCCCTGTAGTGCATGAATGCTGTTTATTATGTAGTGAAGCGGCACCATATCTATTCCAGAGATTGGTTGCAGATCAGCTTATTGCATTATTGTTTCACAGCCTTTCTCGTGCAGCTTAGCCAGGTCATCCACTTGCCTCTGACAAGTCCAGGTAAGTTCACCTGTTTCTGCAGTTGGGAGGGCGATCGTGGGTACAATCTGATATGAGTGCCATCCCTTCAAGTGCTGTTAAAGAATCCACGGTACTATTCAAAAAGAACTGGCAGTTCTCTCCAGTTCACCTTGCCAAAATTCTTCCCTCGATTGCTGCAAAATCAGATTAGTCATTCATCTCATTGTTGTTTGTGGGACATTGCTGAATACAAAATGGCTACCACTTTCACTGCCACTGCCCATTCCTTTTGTCAGGGTGAGACTTCTGCCTGCACTCCAAACCCGATCCAGTTTCCTGGGCTGGGAGTTATTATCTATGAGCATCCTCTCAGGATTTCCACTGCCAAGAGGGACCCAGCAGTGGGGTGGGTGGGGGGGAAAGAAATGTGGTAAAGCTGAAGTGGAACAAGCACTGCAGCATCAGGAGGAGGAGGCATCTTTTAAGGGGGCAGAACAAAGACCAGCATGAAATTTTTCATTTCATCATCATAGGCAGTTCCTTGGAATCGAGAGAGACTTGCTTCCTCTCTTAAAATGAATCCTTAGGTGGCTGTACAGTCCAATATGAGAACCACAGTCTCTGTCACAGGTGGGACAGATAGTCGTTGAGGGAATGGGTGGGTGGGACAGGTTTGCCACACACACTTTCCGCTGCCTGCGCTTGATCTCTGCATGCTCTTGGCGATGAGACTCGAGGTGCTCAGTGCCCTCCCAGGTGCACTTCCTCAATTTAGGGCGATCTTTGGCAGTGGACTCCCAGGTGTCAGTGGGGATTTTGCACTTTATCAGGGAGGCTCTGAGTGGTTGGGACACAGAGGAGTAGGAGAGGTGACCATTCCTGCGCCCTCTCCCTCCAATAATGAGATCGACCGGCTTTCTACCACTGTCCCGTGGGCTATCACTTCCCCTCTGCTGGCAGGTCCTAGGTCAATGGTGCCAGTAGAGGAACCAGGGAATTCAGCCAGGTTACCACACCTCACTTTCCCATCATGATTTATTTGCAGCAGGGTGGGGAAGGGATATCCTGTAGCCTTCCCTGCTGGTTTGGGTGGGGGATGGGGGGGGTATGAAGAAAAGCCAGGGTGAGCGTGTGGTAGTAGGCCTCACTGCCTCATTTATCTTGGCTATACTGCCCGATCTTGGATGGTATATAGAGGAGGAAAACCCAGCCCTAGATAATCACATCTATAGAGCAATGTCCTCCGTAAGCTGCACTTCCTCCCCCAATGTGCAGCCCATTCAAAGTTTTGCACCTGCGTGGTATCTACAATGTAAAAGCAGATGAGTGGCCTACGCGGGACCTCTCAGACCACTGCACGGCCATGTGCGCATCTTAGCAGGAACTCTGCTTCAGAGATACGGGGCAAATTTTGGTGCGAGTACTCGCCGTTTGTTAGACTAGCAATTGCCCATAGACTCTTAGCAACTTGCCAGATACAGACCCATCTGTCAGCTGGACATCCAAACAATGCGGTGCCCTCTACAGGGCATCTGGGAACTGTGTGAGCAGGACAAATAACTATGTTTTTCTTTAACCAATCAGATTGAAGAATGAGCAGCAGAGTTTCAACCAGGAAGTGTAGGTTAAAATATTGAATTCAATGTCAAATCAGGTATGGAAAGCGAAATAGAGGGAAAGAAAGATTGGACTGAGAGAGAGAGAGAGATAAGAGAATGAAGAAGTAATAGTTTATTATTTACATTTAATAAAAAAACTCAATAATAATTAAAATCTGAAGGAATGAGACTTCATTCTTGTAAAATGTAGTTTTCAGTGCCAGAGAGGTTGTTTGGCAGTAATTAAGTCTCATTTTGCTGTTAAAGGGGTACTTAGACTGGAATGAGCAAGCCCTAACTATCTGTGGCGAGTTTAGTCTGTGTCTTATGACACCAGTACTGGAACTTCTTGCCGTTCCAATACAAGAATGGTGTCATTTTTACACAGCTTATGGAGAAACGGCGCAGCTCGGACAGCAACTTCTGGATTCTCACATTTAACTGCTCATGTGTGCCTGCCTAAAGTTGCTGTCCGATTTGCATATAAATAATCGTGAGCGCCATGTTAGAATATTTCAATGTGGTTTAAAGGTCAGGTTTTCCTGCAGGCTTTGCATTTAACCGTTTAACCGGAAAGCAATGTGAAGGGAGTGGAGATGGAATCTTGGTCTTGGTGCTTGTGAACAAAAGAAACTTAGAACAGAGAATACTGAAGTTCCCTTTAGCTGTACCTCCCAAGTCAAGAGGATGATCCTTACCCTCGGTCAGAAAGCTGGTTGCTTGGAAACCCACACACCCAACATGGGAAACTGCTCTCACTTGTAGGACTTGGCGGCGATAACTAGTATTCTGATAACAGAATTGCATTCCTGAGAGGACCAAAATGTTCTTCAATCAGATAGAGGATGAAGCAGCTGCAGGATGTGGTCCCTGTGAAGTCAACTAACACAAAGTCAACATGGGGATGGGATTAACAGCTAAGAGACAGCTAGAGATGTGTACATGCAGCCCAAGGTAGTTGAATAGTATATAGATAGAGACTGTTCCCCAAATGTCAGAGAAAACTCGGGGCAGTCGGAAGTCAGGCAGCCTTGAGAGCCATAACTGCAGTCTAGGAACCAGGTTGTATGACTTGCATGTCATATTCTTGCATGTCTTTTAATATAACACTGTAGAACAGGTGGACAAGACCATTACTGTTATTAGTAATCAGGGAGCAGTGCGAGCTGGTGCAAGAGGGTGACGGCAGTGAAGAGTAACGTCATCAAGGTCCAGGTTGGTGATTGGAGCATGGGCAGATACAGCAGGAGCGTCGAGGTCGGGGCGAAGGAGTGGTGAGAGACTGTGGAGGGACGTGATCGGGGCCCATGGGAGGCATGATTTCGGGGCCAGGGGCCCAGGGGCAGCACGAGCCAGCCCACACTGCGATGTGTGTGCGCATTAGGTCCGTGCAGCAGAGCTAGTCTCCAGTCGTCTTGGGTAATCCTTGCCACTGGACCAAGACCTAGCTCTGTCAAACCCGTGTGGTCGCTGGTGTGCAACGGCCACCCCACGTTAAAAAAAAAAAGCACGCGCAGGCATCTTCCACCCTTCAGGATGTAGTTCAGGTCCTTCGTGGAAACACAAACTCATCCTTTTTTGGCGTGGAAGCAAGTCATCCTTGTTTCGAGGGACCGCCTATGAGTATTAGTTAGTATTTATAAGCTTGTTGTTTGAAATTATGAGCCAGAATCACGCACAAGTTATTGCTGCAGGATTAACAACCCTTTGTTGAGACAGTAACCACTGTAGAATATTCAATGGCTTTCACTCTTTAGCCTCACTTATTTCCACAGAAAAATGCAGCTCATTCAATTTCAAATCTCACTGAAGTTATAGATACTAGTCTCCACCTAGTGGTGGAAGCTGGTCGGACTTCAGCCATAGCAATAATATAACTATTGTAAAATCAGGCATCTGTGTTATGAATATCAAGTACTTTTTCGACTGGTTTGTTTGAAGTGAATATTAAAAGAAGTGGAATAAAAGTTTATAAATATTTTCCCCCTCTTCCTTCATATCCTTTTTTCTATTCATCAATGGTGTACACAGGCTTATATCCCTCAGTGCAAGTAGGTTATGACCTTGAATCAGTCGTGTGATTTAATGCTCGTCATTCCCAATATTGTATTAATGGGTGATTCAGTCCTGTTTAGGTGGGGGAGGAGGAAGGAAAAAATACATTAGGATTCCTGAAGACTATCTAGCAACCCTTACTGTAGTGCATATATAGGGACATCATGAGAGGGCAGGAGAAGACTCATTCACGTAACGCCTCTATGCTCAAATAGCCAGCAACAACAACTTGCATTTATATAGCACTTTAACATAGTAAAACGTCCCAAGGCAGTTAACTGTACCCTTTGTCCAGGCTCACAGATAGAAAATGGCCACAGACCACCATCACTGCAAGGAGGCAAAGCCTTCGAGAGGAGAAAATTGGCTACGTGTTCTCCCATATTAATACACCCTTTCTGATGCATTGAAATACAATAACCTCTCGGCCTTTTGGCTAAGATCATACGTAACTGACCTGACAGGGGAGTAACCACCATAACCCCAAGGTGGTTCTCCCTGGATCAGGAAGGTATATGCTTGCTTTTTTGGAAATAGGAGGTGGGTGGGGTGGCTTGACCCATCCACCTCCACGGAGGTGTGTGGGGGACCTGACCCATCCACCTCCATGGCACGAACCTGGTATTGCAGTACTTCCAGGAACGGTGCAGTGGCTCTAGGCCTTTTTGGCTAAGAGCATTGGCGCAGTGTGATCCTTGAATGGGCCCAAGGTGACCTCTGGCGTTTGTGATTTGACAAAGAATTGGAACGATTGGCTACAAATTTCAAAAAAAAAAACCTCAGCTGATGAATATTCTGTTAAAGTTTATAATTTTAATTTGAGGCTATGTAAAAACTAACACTTATCTGTGACTGTGCTTATGGATAAGTAATCAGTCAATGTCCAAGTATTGTTCAATTATCCACTTGAGAAGAAATAAGCAGGCAACATTATGGACTAATATTACAACTATGCAAAAGTCTTGAATGTTACTGGACCTTGAGAGATTTAAAGAGCTCCTTTATCAAATTAATAGTTTTATAGGTTAGGAAACTATTTCAGACTGAGGGATATTGAAAAGATCAGTTTTATACTCATGAAAATTGGATAGTTTTATTACTCTGTACTACTCGATTATTCAAATCATATGTTCAGAGTAAAATCAGTGATGAATTTGTGTCATTCACTCCACTCACAACAGCAATATACCCAAGAAATTCATGTTTAGAAAGCAAGTTTATTTTATGGCAGCAAGTTAATTACAATTTTGATGTATAGCATATACCAAGCGGAAACTATCATGAAATTCAGTAGCATGAGCATAAAGTAAATGGTGATTTCTTTGTGAAATACCAAGCCATTAAGCAATGCTTGGTACTGTTCTTTATGATGTATACAAATACTTAAAGGGAGACCCAAAGACTATTCAAATTGCTGCTCAAGAACAGAACTGGAATAGATGTTCTTTCAACAGCAAAATGTCTGTGTTTGTCGATGCCATCTGTGTAAAGCTTTCAGCATTTCAGTTTCATTTATATTTTTCAACATAATAGACACTCTCTGCACAAAATACAATTTTCCAGGCTTCAGACAATAAGACTTATTTTCAACATGATACATGACAATACTTCAGCAGGAAGAAAGATTTCAAGTATTCGGTTATTCTGCAAAGTAGAAGTTTTTGGGAGTTGGGGAGGAGATTGGAAAGTGTTCTGGACCAAAGTTTTTCATTAACCCCATAAGTACTACCTTGCATTTGGTAAATACAAACATGAACTTTGAGGACTAAATTATCTTGTTTCTCATTTTAATATTTAATAAAGCAACATATTTTCCATTTTCCTTCCATTTCCCAATACATCATTTGAAATGAGACACTTCAAAAAATAGTGGATTTAAAAACTTAACTCTTGGTATAGTGCACATTTAAAAATAAAGGTCAAAGCTATTGATCAAAACATTAACATATGTGTATACTAACTATCCAAAAGAAGGGAATGTTAGACAATTAAAGGGCAACACTAAAGCTCATTTTGGACAACTGCACATTTAAACAGTCCGATGTTGTCATTCAGTCACATGGGAAGATCTACAGGTGTAGTTTAGTATTATTGAAGTGGTTTGCCTTATGTCACCACTCATAATCCCTACCACCCGTGTATGCATTCACTACAACAGCATTCTTGGGTCAATACCTCATTTGAGCTTCTAAAATTAAAGTGGTGAAAATTCTTCTGGCAAAAAGATTTGACTGAATTTTTTTTTTAAATCAGGCAAAAATTGGAGGGGAGAAATAACTTCTTGGTTGAAGGACTATTTGAAGCACACAACATATTGTAGTGCAAAGTTTGCAGAGTATCATTCAACTGCACATTTTAAAATTATTCATTGATTATGCATAGGAGGTATATTTTCCACCAATCTTCCATTATTGTAAATTGCTCAGTGCAGAGCTTGGTCACATGGAGTCAGCTCAGTTGAGCCGGAGAATATTAAATAGGACGACCATAGCAAACATCCAAAATCACAAAGCAGTTACTCACTGGTATTACCATCAAAATTCTAACAGCATCACCTGAGGTAAAAGACTTGTAACTTGCATAAAATTAATGCTGACTACTTATTCAATCTTAGTGAGAGCTAAACACAGATTGTAATTAAATACCTCAAAATGATTAGAAGTTTCAAAATGTTTTCTGCAAAAAGGTTCATGAAAATGCTGAAGAACATTACTGTACGGCACATTCAAAAGATTATGATCACTATAACGCCACGATTCTTTCATTCCTCCTTATCAAATCATGTGCTCCAATGCAAAAGGAAGGGTATTCATTGTGTAGGTGTCAAAGAAAAACACTACTCCTGACCCATCATTGGAAAAAGAGAAGTAAAATTGATGGGCATAAGTGTTTTTGTAAACCCAAGTATCTCCTGTGTCATTATAAAAATGCAGCTTATGTTTCCCATAAAGTGCCCCTGTTTATCCATGCCTGGTCACAAACTGCATACAACAGGCATTTGCAGTGTACAACTAAATCAAACACTGAAAATCATTGTACTGTAAACAGACCAAGACTCACTATAATCTACAATGTCTAAATTGCATGATGATCAGGATAAATCACTCTTTGTATCTAAAAATTATCTTGCACTGTTTTGCTTCATTAAAGACATTTATTAAATCATGTTAGGTTATGCACAGAATAAATATAGAACAAATATACTATATATGTAATATCGGTGCTATTTTACAATTCTTTAGTCAGAAAAGGTCTTTTTTTTACTATCTATTTGCAGAGTTTTTGCTGTGCTTATGGCATTGGACACAAACTGTATTTATTAAGTGAATATTCAGTCCTTTAGGCAAAGTAGAAGTTTATCACCAGAATCTTGACTCAGCTTTAATAGCACTGTCTCCATGGTAACATGTAGGCGGGACTGGTTCTGAGCTGTGTCGGTGAAAGGTACACTGTCATGGGAGGTCAGAGGTCAACGGGAAGAAAAACCTGTTGCCAGACTGCAGCCAACAACTGGTGTCATATCCCAGATCTGCAGATAAGGCAAAGAAAAGACAAGAAAAAAGGTTTAGCAAAGAGGCGATTATTACATTAATTAATACTGAATTCCCAGATGTATAGGTTACATTATTATACTTGCTAAATGTTCACTTTCTGAGCAGCCACTGCTAGCTTTTTCATCTCCCGACCACCCCCTTGCAAGATGTCTATTACAGCAGCTTTCCTGGCTCTGGTCAACTCTTGCAGATGGACCGGTTTCTGGCATGTGGGGATTGTGGGTGGCATGAATCGCTGTTGTTGGCCAATTTAAAATGATAAATTAGCAGCACGAATCCTCAAACCATGTGAGGCAGGCAGGCCTTTTTGGTCAGAGTGCTGGACGCGTGCCACTAATCAAAGGAGAGTTAGACAGAGAAGTCTGCCTTGGGACAAATGATCAGAGTCTCTGAGGAAAGACCAAGCGAACCAGATAGGACAGTATAGAACAGCAACTGTCCTGCCACCATGTACCAGGGCCTGGGGTGTTCACTGCCCTGTCCGATTTCAAACACTGCATTAGGGCCTG
Source organism: Pristiophorus japonicus (assembly GCF_044704955.1). Taxonomy (NCBI): domain Eukaryota; kingdom Metazoa; phylum Chordata; class Chondrichthyes; family Pristiophoridae; genus Pristiophorus; species Pristiophorus japonicus. The sequence goes on along the minus strand of NC_091982.1, from coordinate 215,527,652 downwards.
TCCTTCCTCAGAGGCTCTGATAATTCAATCCCCTGCAGCCATTGCTTGCTGTACTCTCTCCTCTGCCTCATTCGGTCACACACATCCGCTATCTGGGCCATATGACGAACCGTGTCTCACAGGATATGAAAACTCCGGCTGCTAGTCAATGTTTGTCATTTTAAAATGGAAAACACTGGGGCTCATGTTGCCCACAATCCCTGACATGCCAGAAACCATTCCATTCACCAGGATTAGCTAAAGCCAGAACTACTATTTTAGTAGATACCACACATGCGGCATAAACAGGAATGTGGGCGAAAAAGCTGGCCACCCATTCAAAAAGTGGACAGTTTACAACTGTGATTTTGTGTACTTTAGCTTTTCTCCTGTAATTCAACTAATGGAATATTGGGTATAGCTGCAGCTTAAGTCATGACAAGTTCATGTCCCACTGCAACTATATCATTTTGTATATCGCAAGTCACTGGATTTCAGTTTTCGTGGAAAAACTGAATTAAGGAATCTGATCCCAAAACATTAAAAATCAAATGTAATAAATATTGAATTGAACGTACTCAGTTGCTCTGAAACATTGGCCTTAGTCAAGGGCCTTCCTTCAGGGTGGTTTTTCACTTCTTGTCTCTATCTTTCCATTTGTGCTCTCAACTCCAAAGGAGGGCCTATACCAAACAACCCTTCCTGAGTGCATGGGACTAGGGACTGCCCAGCAGAATGGGTATGTCATTATCATTGAGACAGGTTAATGAAGTGTCATCATTTATAGACTTGGGGAAACAATTGGCATTTTAACCAACTTTTGTTTCAATGCCTTAAAAAGGTGTGTGAATACATTGTGGGGAAATGGTCAAGACATCCTGAAATGTGACACCTCCATACAACTATGTAGTATGGAGGCTGGATGCTGATTAGTACTTCTACATGACAGAGAATCTAATTGACCATTAGTCATTCAAAATATTTAGCTGATTCCATGCTCTCAGTCAGAAGTGACGCTTGCAAGCAGCACTTTGTGGGAAACCATCGATTTTATGAAAGGGAAATAGTGTTTGATAAATTTCTTAGAGCTTTTTGAGGATGTAACTAGCAGGGTAGATAAAGGAACCAGTGGATGTAGCATATTTGGATTTCCAAAAGGCATTTGATACAGTACCAAATAAAAGGCTATTATACAAGGGCTCATGGGATAATATAGCAGCATAGATAGAGGATTGGTTAACGGATAGAAAACAGAGAGTAGGAATAAATAAAATCTTTTTCAGGTTGGCAGGCTGTAACTAGTGTGGTGTCACAAGGATCAGTGCTGGGCCTCTGCTATTTACAATCTATATTAATGACCTAGATGAAAGGACAGAGTGTAATGTATCCATACAAAGCTATCTGGGACAATAAGCTGTGAGGAGTACACAGAGTCTGCAAAGGGATTATAGATAGACTAAGTGAGTGGGCAGTAAGATGGAGTATAATATAGGGAAATGTGAGGTTATTCACTTTAGTAGGAAGAATAGAATATTTTTAAAATGTTAAACTTTTAAATGTTGGTGTTCAGAGAGATTTGGGTGTCCTTGTGCAAGAATCACAGAAAGCTAGCAAGCAGGTACAGCAAGCAATAAGGAAGGCAAATGGCATGTTGACCTTTATTGCAAGGGAGTTGGAGTATAAGAGTAAGGAAATATTGCTACATCTGTATATCATCATTATAGGCGGTCCCTCGAGTGACAGGGCCTAGGTGAGACAGACTTAGAGTATCGTGCATAGTTTTGTTCTCCTTATCTAAGGAAGGATATATTTGCCTTGGAGGTGGTGCAACAAAGGTTCACTAGATTGATTCCTGGGATGAGAGGGTAGAATGAGTCTATACTCTGGTGTCTAGAAGAATGAGAGGTGATCTCACTGAAACATACAAGATTCTGAAGCGGATTGACAGGGTAGATGCTGAGAGGTTATTTCCCCTGGCTTGAGTGTCTAGAACTAGGGGTCATAGTCTCAGGATAAGGGGTAGGCCATTTAAGACTGACATGAGGAGAAGTTTCTTCACTCAGAGGGTTGTTAATCTTTGGAATTCTCTGCCCAGAGGCCTGTGGATGCTGAGTCTTTGATTATATTCAAGGCTGAAATAGATAGATTTTTGGACTCTAGGGGAATTGAGATTCGTCAAGAAAGTGGAGTTGAGGTCGAAGATCAGGCATGATCTTATTCAATGGCGGAGCAGGCTCGAGGGGCTGTATTGCCTACTCCTGCTCCTATTTCTTATGTTCAAATGAGCAGAATTTCCTGTGGCACATTCACTTAAGCAGATTTCAGCCCTTATATTTCTTGTAATAATTTGGAGTTAAACAACCTACACAATGTCTACGATCCCCTCACAATCTTCCATTTAATTTCTGAAAGGAGAAAAAAATTTGGGCCTGGTTTTTCTGTCAAAATAACAGTGAGGCTAATGATGCTCGCTGTTATTTATGTGTAAGTGGTACAGCAATTTCAGGCGAAGGGCAAATGTGCAGTTAAACGTGAATATCCAAAAGTTTGCCGTCTGAGTTGCACCATTGCGCTCCACAAAAATTACATTTTGCTGACTAGCTCACCATTGACATACACTGAATGCCATGACATTGCTGTATTTGTGTGGTAGATACAAACTAAATAGTAGTGCAAGTACCCTTTTAACAATGTGATAAGTGTCAATTACTGGCAATCAAAGCACCAATAAAAGCACGGAGTCTCATTCCTTCAGGTTGTGAACTGCTTTAGGAGGAGATTTAAAAAATGACTAATTTAAAAAATGTCCTTTTCCTCTCTCAATCCTATCTGCCTTTCCTTCTCTTTCTGTACCGGATTTGGCATTTAATTCACCCTCCTTCTCAGTCTTTCTGCTATTTATTTCCCAACCTTAAATCTCATTAGTTAAGGGGATATCCTGTTGGTTGCCCTGTTTACTCGGATCCCGAATGCTATTTCCCTCACTGTGTCGTCACCAGCTCACACATCCAGCAACATAATGGGCATTTTTTTTTTTAAGCTGGTGAGTGCAGGAGGAAGTCTAGCTAATAACAGATGCCATTCGAAGCCCTGCTACAGCAAAATCTGGCCCATTATGTTTGCATGTTTCACATTTTCACGCACGACACTGAATGCAACATTCTGATCACTAACTTACTTTACAAATAATGCACAGAATTTACAAGGCAGCTCGTTTAAGTGTATTAATCTGATCCCCTCAGTCTTGCTGAGATTATGAAGTCAAACACAGCATGCATCTGATTTAGAAAGGAAAAAATACCTTCACAATACGATCACTTCCACAGGTTACCATCAGTCCTCTTGTGTTGTCCAGATTCATATGTGAAATATTATGTTTGCTTTCATGAAATGTTGCCAAAGATGTTCGACTGTAATAATAATAAATATTATAACAAGGATCCTTCAGTGTCATCAATAAAACATTCACTTGACAACAAAATCTTCTCACCATTGTGTCAAATTTCCACTATTATTTGCAAATAAATTCCACTTGAATCATTAATTTTCCTTAAATGCTCCTTTAAAAGGCAAATTAAGTTGCCTTACCAATTAACAAATGCCACCAAAATTGCCACTGAGCTCAATAGAATTTGCTCTGAAGTGGAATAGCATGTATTGGTCCAGCTACTGTAAGACATGATCATTTGAACTCATTTCTAAGGGTAGATAGATAGAAACGATTTCCTCTGGTGGGGGAGTCCAGCACAAGGGGATGTAATAAAATTAGAGCTAGTCCGTTCAGGGGTGTAGTCAGGAAGCACTTCTTCATGCAAAGGATAGTGGAAATCTGGAACACTCTCCCTCAAAAAGCTGTTGACGTTTTGTCAATTCAAAAGTTCAAAAATATACTTGGCATATTTATTAATGGATGTGGAACCAAGGCAGGTAAATGGAGTTATGATACAGATCAGCCACTCCTACTCCTATTCCTACTAATGGATAATAGATATTTTGTGACCCCCAGGTGAGAAATTATTCTTTTCTACAGCAGAATTTCAAGCATTACCAGCAATCAGAATAGTATCCTACCTGCATTCCTCAGGGTTTACATTTAAGAAAGACTTGCATTTATATAGCACCCTTCACAGCTACCGGATGTCCCAAAGCGCTTTACAGCCAATTAAGTACTTTTTGAAGTGTAGTCACTGTTGTAATATAGGAAACGCGGCAGCCAATTTGCACATAGCAAGCTCCCACTCACAGCAATGTGATAATGACTAGATAATCTGTTTTTAGTGATGTTGATTGAGGGATAAATATTGGCCAGGTCACCAGGGATAATTCCCCTGCTCTTCTTCAAAATAGTGCCATGGGATCTTTTACATCCAACTGAGAGAGCAGACAGGGCCTCTGTTTAATGTCTCATCTGAAAGACGGCATGGCACCTCCGACAGTGCAGCATTCCTGCGGTAGTGCACTGCAGTCTCAGCCTAGATTTGTGTGCTCAAGTCTCTGGAATGCAACATGAACCCACAACCTTCTGAATCAGGAGTGCGTGCTATCCACTGAGCCACTGGCTGACTGCCTCAAGTGTTAAAGCAGAAGTATACAGCAGTATACACAACTTTGCCATTCTAGTTAACAATTTGCAAGCTGGCCTCCAGTACCACCGCTCTCCTTGGACTTTATTCAAAACACTCCTTATGGTTTGGCTCCAAAACTATTTTAAAAAGAACCAGGTGAACTGAACAAACAATTCTGCCCATGGCATATCATGTTCAGGCATCTGGACCACTGATCTACTGAAAAGTAGACTTGCTTTCAGTGAAAATTTCACATCTGCACTCTATAGAGAAACTAAGCTTGTGGATCATTCAAGACCGAGGAAATCAAAATCGCAAGTCTTTATTTTTCTTATAATTTTCAATAGTTTCCTTTCTTCACTATTCCCCCCTCTCATGCACAATACCCTCACCTCTAGCCAAGTGACCTGTTCCCAATTTCACACATACCTACTCCTTGCAAATACACTAGCTCTGGCCAGGGTAATCCAACGAACTCATCCCTCTTTCCTTTCCTTCCAAAATGACAGCACTGTTAAGAGCACCACTTTCCCCCATGGGGAACACAGCTGCAACTCAGACCTTGGATTTAGTTGTTGTACACTTTGGCACGAATATGCCACACCATCCAATCTCCAATAGAAAAGCCTTCCCAAACTTAAAAGACATTTCAATCATTATCTGATTGCCAATAAATGCACTTCATTACAAAATGAAAAGTAAGGGATTTGTGGGAAAAAATTTTAACATTGAAAGTTTCTGATTCAGACAAAAAGCCACGTTTAACATGGAGATAGTATTTCGCTCAAATCAATTTTCCCTCTCCCCTAAAATCAGCTTACAGCATGGATGTGATGGGAGTCTCTCTCCCTGAGGAAATATTGAATCCAATGATCCAAAATGCAACAAATTGAATCCATAAGGATCCATGGACAAGCAGCAGGGACTCGAACCATAACCGCTAGGTAGGGAATGATTCATACAAAGCTGTTCATATCTTATAAATGAGTTTGTTGTACTGCAATTACTTTTTATTTATTTTACATTTTGTACTCTCTCCAAGGTCCAGATTGTTTTGAAGAGCATTCCTAATGCAAAAAAATAAAAGTGGCCAAGGGATGGAGTCTTATCAGACAGAAGTTGAAATGAACAGTACTCACTCTTCATCTTTGACTGTGTCGAAGCAGTCGTCACAGACTCGTACCTGAAACTCAAAGCCCATCACAGGGTAGGTAGAACGTTTAGTGCTGCATTTCCCACATACAGCTTTGCCACACTTTCTGCAGTGATGCTAAATACAAGTGTAAAAGAAATGTTTAGAGAAAATGTTAAAATAAAACACTACTCTACCTTAGACAGAGTAGAAGCATTCTTCAAATAGTGCCAGAACTTCTAATGGACTCTTGTGTCAATCACCAGACTCTTCAGATTCTGATCAACAAGTTTCTTTTGAATTGTTGCACAGAAGAAAAAGCAAAAATTGTGATATCTATCTTCACCGAATTGATTTGGATCGATGTTATTTAAAAAAACTAACAGCAATCTTATGGTTCTTAGACTAAATTTAACAATTTACAGCTGCAAAATATATATATATATTTTTTAAAAAGCACCATGTAAATTTGTTGCTATTACAGCATTTTGTGGGTTCACCCAAAGTGAAAGACATCTACATGGTGTGGTAAAGGCTTAGACTGGCCATTTAAGTACACTCTGAGATGGATGTTCCATTATAAGAGTGCATTGTTTGAGTCTTTACATGGCTCATGTTAAAATGTGCAGCAGTGCAACAGGCACGGGTAGGAGGCGTTGGCAGGGGGATTGGTTGGGATGGGCCTGCTATTGGCGGGGTGGAGGGGGTTAGAGTGTCAGAAAGTCTTGTATGCTACCACAAGTGTCAGAAAGCCTTGTACGCCACCAAGTGTTGGGTATTGACTAAGAGATCAAGCTGGGCAAACGTCATTTAGGTTAGCCATTCTTACCCAAGTTATCACCTGATGTGGTTGTGGTTGGTGACTCGGTTAGTGTAGATGTTTGGATCTAACCAGTGCTACAGACATTACACCAAAGGTTATGTCGTTGAAGATTTGTAAGATTTCTAGGGTGAGTGAGATTGTTAATCTGGATATTTGTTTTGAAAAAGCCCTTGTACCTTTCAATTCTTAAAAAAATCTTCAAGGGTGTTTTTTTCCAGCCATTTTCCTCTTGCTCCTATTACAAAGCCAAAGAATTTGACTGTGTTGCCATTGGGCAGTTCTTTAATTTGAGGCGTGACGTGCTTGTGTTTTTCACAGTTCGCAACCGCCATATTGTTGTTTTTGTACCTGATCGCGACGCCTACAAACACATCTTGCCCTTTCTTGAAAATTATGTCCATGGTGTTCCATCTGGTGTTCTGAGCCTGGGTTCTTGGTGAGAGATCCATCCATACTTGGACACTTGTTCCTTTAGTTTCTCCATGATCTTATTATGGTACTTGTTCATTTTTGACTGCTAGGCACCTTCCTGATGTGTGCAAGCAACTCATTCGCTAACTTGCATCTCCTGCGTGTTTTTATCACGTTTGTTCAGCCATAGGCAAGGCTGCATAGGTTGCATCTTAGTAGCAGTCCCTTTATGAACTGGGGTTGTTTCATTCTGTGCTGTGTTTGTGTCCACGAGTTGGACATTCTGTCAATGTGGTAATATCTGATGCCAGAGCCTTGACAGAGGTTCACCCACATTATGAACTCCCATTACCTTCATTCCCCGTACCTATTCCCAGGTTTCACACTCTCACTGGGTGGACTGGTGCGTTCTGCTTGCATATCCCGTTCCTCCTCCGGGATGGGTGGCAATCCATGTTGGTCACTGCCTTTAGTTGGGTGGCTTAGTTTGTTTTTTTAGGAATTCTTCGACCTCCCTGTGGGCTTTCAGGTTCCTAAACCTTTCAATGTTAACAATATTGTTTCACCACAGTATTGGACTGATGCCTCGATGACTGCATCATAAGAAATAGGAGCAGGAGTAGGCCATACGGCCCCTTGAGCCTGCTCAGCCATTCAATAAGATCATGGCTGATCATCAACCTCAACTCCACTTTCCTGCCCTAGCCCCATTTCCCTCGATTCCCCTAGACTCCAAAAGTCTATCTATCTCCGCCTTGAATATATTCAGAGACTCAGCATCCACAGCCCTCTGGGGCAGAGAATTCCAAAGAGTCACAACCCTCGGAGTGAAGAAATTCCTCCTTATCTGTCGGATGATCGCGAAAGGGATTTGAATCTTCAATTTTGGTAGGCCCAGGCCCCCATCTTTATTCTTTGTTTAAGGTATTCCATCTGCGATGTAGTTAGGAAGGTGGAGTATCTCCTTTAGTGACTTTTTGATTAACAAGTCTAATTCTGCAAGTGTATTCGGTGAAGCTTCAGTCAGGATCAGGTGATAATAAATCCTTGGGATTATGTGGGTTTTTAAGATCTTGAACTTTTGGGTAGGTTTTAGTTCAATCTCTAAGGCCCTTGAACCATGAACTAAGCTTTGTTGACCGTTTGTCCCCTGTGACTCCTGCCCATATGTCTACCCGACACCCAGGTACTTTTCCTTCTCCACCGGGTGTAGCTCACGGGACTCCAGTTTATCAACCAGTTATCTTTATGGTTGTACAGGAAGGTCTTCCTCTTGCTTGTGAAATGGAAGCTTGCCATTTTGTTATGAATCTTAAGCCTGTGTTTTTATAGATGACTACAATTTTGAGGTACTCGGCATTCTGGCATAGGGTTGCTGAGGATCGCAATATCGTCTGCAGAAGCAAGCGATGTGCAGGTGATGGACCTGGTTATTTAGTTTCATCGCTACACCCATATTTGCTCAATCTAGCAAGCAAATAAAGGGATTCATTAATATCGAAGAGTAGTGGGGATAGAGAGTTGCCTTGTTATGTAAATTGAATTGGATTTCATCCATCTCCCTCTAGGTTCTCTTTGAGGTCAATGAACCCTTTGGGCAAGCTCACCATTTTCAGGGCCTTTGATAGCATTTTGTGCCCTATTGTATCAAAGGCTTTGGCTAGGTCTAAGAAGACTATTGCCAGCTCTTTTCTATTGCTCTTTGCCCCCTCGTGATGTTTTGTTGGATGACAATGTTGAAACCCTTCTGGTTTGAGTTTCATGGCCTTGGTTAGCCTCTTCACTATGATCTTGAAGAGGCGCAGCAACTTGGCCGATAACAATCGGACCTATCAATTGTCGATGTTTTTCAGGATCTGTGACAGATTTACAGTGTCAGCTGTGGCTCAGTGGGTAGCACACTCGCCTCTGAGTCAGAAGGTTGTGGGTTCAAGTCCCTCTCGAGACTTGAGCACATAAATCTAGGCTGACACGCCAATGTAGTGCTGAGGGAGTGCTGCATTGTCGGAGATGCTGTCTTTCGGATGAGATGTTAAACCGAGGTCCCGATTGCTCTCTCAGGTCGATGTAAAAGATCCCATGGCACTATTTTGAAGAAGAGCAGGGGAGTTATCCCCTGTGTCCTAGCCAAATATTCATCCCTCAATCAACATAACAAAACAGATTATCTGGTCATTATCACATCGCTGTTTGTGGAAGCTTGCTCTGCGCAAATTGGCTGCCACATTTCCCACATTACAACAGTGACTACACTCCAAAAGTACTTCATTGGCTGTAAAGCACTTTGAGACATCCGGTGTTTGTAAAAGACACTATATAAATGCAAGTCTTTCTTCTTTTTTCCTCAGTTTTTGGAATCAGAACTGTTTGATGGTACTGATTTGAGCCATAGTGTGAAGAGTCTTGGGAGTAGGGTCTCATCATCTCCCATTATGTTTAGAGGGTCACTGAACTTCATGCCGTCCGGCCCGGCTGCACGCATCTTCTTTATATCTTTAAGTACTGTTTTAACCTCGTCTTTGTGTATCACCATCATCAGCAGATTTATTTATACTCGGTTTGTTGTTTGGTTTACTGAGCTTTATTGAAAAGCATTTTTCCAGCTCCTCTTTGGTTGGAGGACATTTTGCAGCGGCGGGTGCACCCATGATGTGGCGTGCCAACCTTCTCCTGTCTTTCGATTATAATGTCTATCATTTTGTAGGCTGCCCGTCTCTTTTTGGCAGCGGTGTGAAGAGCTGTTCCGACTCAGTGTTTGTTCACATTATCTGCCTTCTTCCAACATTGGTCTTGCAAGGATTGGTGTTGATGTTCTCTAGCACCATCTCTGCAATGCATTCAATTAAACCAATGCTGAGGAGCCTGCTTTCAAGGTCTTCCTTGTAGCAGAGTAGTTCTTCAGCCTGTGTTAGGTAGTCGTCAAGATTATGTGTTTTGGATTTCCCCTTGGTGGGATTATTGCCCGCGTTTGACATGTGTTTTGTGGTTGGTCAGAGTCTGCCAACTTCTCCAAGTCGAGGGCCCTAAATCATTAGCCACCATCGTGGTGGAGTTTGGTGCCACCGTCTCCGCTCTTGCTGTAGCTGTTGTCTCTGGGCCCATTAGAGCACTGTCTGTGATCATCTAAGTTTTTGCTCCCTTGGTGTCATTAAGGCTTGATGTATATTGTTTGGGCTGCAGTGACGAGTGATGCCCCCCGGGCTTGTGAGGCACTCATTCTCAACCTATTGGTTCTCCCAATCCTAGGGTTCTGGCTGATGGAATCAATTGCCAATAGGGCAGGTAGTACGATCTTATCAGTCTTAGATCCTCCTCACTGGTCTGGGTGGAGGAGGACATTTGCGCTAATCTGGCAGGCACAGAGCTAGCTATTGTGCAGCACGTACTTCTTCATGCAATGTGCTGCTACATCCAGCACACTGCAGAGACGTTCTTCGTTCAGAACTTGTCCCATCTGGTTAGGATTAACCCATTAGAGTTATCCATCACTTTTTCTTAAGTTTTGGTTACTGGGGCAGTGATCTATGCAGATTACGGTCCATCTCGTGGCTCTTTCAGAGTTGTTTTGGCCAGCGATAAAATCGTTGTTCCCGGCGGGACTGCGGGATCACGAGTCACTGGTCGGTAAGAACACAGAAGACAACCACAGCTACAGTAACTGTCCAGATTGACGCTTCACCAAGAGAGTCATAGTTACTACAAGTTGTTGTTGTACACCATTTAGTTACTGTAAACTGCTGAAAGGCTACTCCCAGCTGCACCACTCGGGATCAAGTTGAATCACTTACAAGGTGTCAACACTGTTCTATGAAGCTCAGCTGAAAGAAGCCCAATGGGCAGCTAAGCAATAACTGCTGATATTATGGTGTTAAATAATTAGCCATGAATGACAATACTGGGACCCCAGCTATTTACAATATATATGTTAATGATTGAGACGAAGGAATTGAGTGTATAAGAACATAATAAGAACATAAGAATTAGGAACAGGAGTAGGCCATCTAGCCCCTCGAGCCTGCTCCGCCATTCAACAAGATCAGGACTCAGCTGCACTTACCCGCCCTCTCCCCATAACCCTTAATTCCCTTATTGGTTAAAAATCTATCTCTGCCAAGTTTGCAGATGACACTAAGCTGGGTGGCAGTGTGAGCTGTGAGGATGATGCTAAGAGGCTGCAGGGTGACTTGGGATAGGTTAGATGAGTGGGCAAATGCATGGCAGATGCAGTATAATGTGGATAAATGTGAGGTTATCCACTTTGGTGGCAAAAACAGGAAGGCAGATTATTATCTGAATGGTGACAGATTAGGAAAAGGGGAGGTGCAACGAGACCTGGATGTCATGGTACATCAGTCATTGAAAGTTGGCATGCAGGTACAGCAGGCAGTAAAGAAAGCAAATGGCATGTTGACCTTCATAGCGAGAGGATTTGAGTATAGGAGCAGGGAGGTCTTGCTGCAGTTGTACAGGGCCTTGGCGAGACCACACCATGAGTAATGTGTTCAGTTTTGGTCTAATCTGAGAAAGGACATTCTTGCTATTGAGAGTGTGCAGCGAAGGTTCACCAGACTGATTCCTGGGATGGCAGGACTGACATATGAAGAAAGACTGGATCGACTAGGCTTATATTCACTGGAATTTAGAAGAATGAGAGGGCATCTCATAGAAGCATATAAAATTCTAATGGGATTGGACAGGTTAGATGCAGGAAGAATGTTCCCGATGATGGGGAAGTCCAGAACCAGGGGTCACAGTCTAAGGATAAGGGGTAAGCCATGTAGGACCGAGATGAGGAGAAACTTTTTCACCCAGAGAATTGTGAATCTATGGAATTCTCTACCACAGAAAGTTGTTGAGTCCAGTTAATTGGATATATTCAAAAGGGAGTTAGATGTGGCTCTTACGGCTAAAGGGATCAGGGGGTATGGAGAGAAGGCAGGAGTGGGGTACTGAAGTTGCATGATCAGCCATGATCATATTGAATGGTGGTACAGGCTCGAAGGGCGGAATGGCCTGCTCCTGCACCTATTTTCTATGTTTCTAATACTATGCCTGTAGATTCGGAGATTAATGGTATAGATTTCCCAATCAGATATAATCTAGATGGGAAAATTGCACTAGCTGATCCATCGTACACTATCTTGCATCAATTGCCTAGATCAGCATAGTTGTAATATGATGGGTGAGCCTCAGCCATGGGAACCACCTCTAATTGGGAGCTTGCCTATTGGTAGGATGTTTGGAGCGGGGGGTGGGGCGGAATTGTATACTGATGCAGGATATAAAGTCCTGCAGCAGCTTAGAGGCAGGAATTAAAATTGTTAAAATGTGGACAATAAGCAAGCTTCTAATATAAAAATAAGTTTGGAGGGAGTGGAGTTAGTCATAGAAACATAGAAAATAAGTGCAGTAGGCCATTCGGCCCTTCGAGCCCGCACCACCATTCAATATCATGGCTGATCATTCCCTCAGCTCCCCTTTCCTGCTTTCTCTCCATACCCCTGGATTCCTTTAGCCGTAAGGGCCATATCTAACTCCCTCTTGAATATATCCAATGAACTGGCATCAACAACTCTCTGCGGCAGGGAATTCCACAGGTTAACAACTCTCTGAATAAAGAACTTTCTCCTCATCTCAGTCTTAAATGGCCTGCCCCTTATCCTAAGACTGTGTCTCCTGGTTCTGGACTTCCCCAACATCGGGAACATTCTTCCCGCATCTAACCTGTCCAGTCCAGTCAGAATCTTATACGTTTTTATAAGACCCCTCTCATGCTTCTAAACTCCAGTGAATAAAGGCCCAGTTGATCCAGTCTCTCCTCATATGTCAGTTCAGCCATCCCTGGACTCAGTCTGGGTGAACCTTTTGCTGCACTCCCTCAATAGCAACTGTTTCAGTGACAATGAGGCAGGGGAGGGCCTCTCTTTAGCAATAAGTACCAGAGGCTCCTAGGATGAACGTCACTTCCACCTCACTAGGGAATAGTGCAAGGAAAAGTTCAGTGATCTTACCAGAACAGCCAAGGTAGCAGAACACACAATAACCGCATTAATACAGTGTGCAAAGCATAACAGGCACTTAAAATTAACTCCCCTCACACAGTCTTAAATATCTTACCATGAATGGCCATGAGGCAGTGCCTTTACACCCCAAACGTCATCTTGATGTGTTCCAACATTCACATCCTTACAACATTCAGCCCAAACGAATCCTCCCATCAGTACATGTACTATGGCTGCATGCTGCCACTTCGGCCTTACTGCACATCATCTTCTCAATTATTTTACTCTCCTTTAGGAGGAGAAGGCAGCCCAAAACCACCACGAGAAATCAATGACAAGTGACGGATCCCCCAACCTTAGAATGCTGACCCTTTGAAGAAGCAGCAGCCCTCAACATCTCAAAAGGAAGCTAAATAGGGCATATGTACCCCACAGGCAGTAGTTTGGGCAGTCATACCACATATGTATTTGTGGAAAGCTGAAATATGTTGACATAAGCATTTACAATGTTGAATATCTGATAAAGCTGTGAAGTATTTTAGATTTATCAAGAGCTACATCACAGACCTGTCGCAGACCAAGGCTCTTTGTATCCCACATCTGTTTGAAGTTCCAGAAGAATGGCTGTTTACAGTTTTGACAAGAATCACTTTCCTCCCATTGTGGAGCCTATAAAGCAACAATGAAAAAGTTTTTAAAAAAAACCTGGAGCAAACAAATTGACTCTGTTGCTGTTATAAGAATACAAGGAAAGTCAGGAACAAGAAAATCTATCATTTTTCTGCATGTGCATCACAAGACAGCAAATTCAGTTTTTGCATTGGTTTACTGGGCTTTTTATTTAAAAAAAGGTAAAACCATCCATTGGTAAGGAGCACAACCAATTTATTTGCAATACAAAATAAAATATATTGTGCAATTTTTCATTAGTAAAATATTTTCCTCAATTTACAGTTACAGTATATACACCATTTTAATTTCATTAAAATATTTTAAGTTCATTAAAATATTTTAAGCCTTTATATCTATTGATATTCACTTGGTTGTTGTCATTTTATAAGTCATGTGACCTTGGATTGGCTTTCCTTACTTTGTCTTTGTTGCATTTTGTTTTAATTTTAAATCTTTTTTTCCTTGTTTATCTTCCCTTTCACCCAAGTCAATCCCAATCCGCAATGTCAGAAGTGCAAAGCATTAAACAGACAACCCCTAGGCATGAATCAGGATATGCCATCTATTGTAGATAGCAAAGGTTTCTCTGAAAATCTTAGTCATTTTTTGTTTCTTTACTTGTCCCATTACCATCTCCTTTTGCCTTGCACCATGATCCCTTTTATCATTCAATCTCTCTTGCCTTCCACCCGATCAGACCTTTTGTTCTTTCCTCCTTCCCCCTTTCCCTGCCCTTGCTCCAGTTCTGACGAAGGGTCATCGACCTGAAACGTTAAATCCGTTTCTCTCGCCACAGATTTCCAACATTTTCTGTTTTGATTTCAGATTTCCTGCATTTGCAGTATTTTGCTTTTGTAATCATTTATTGGTTGGTACAAAATCCAACAGCACAACAATAAATACTGATCGAATGGCAGAACAACCACCCCACCGCCTCCCCTCCCCTCCCCGAACCTGTTTTTTTCCCTTCTCCTCGTCTCTAATGATAGCTGTTCATTATTCCGCCATTCACACCCTATCTTGACATGTTTTTCTAACTCCTGGCATTATCATTTCAATTCGGCCCATCATCCCTTTTGTCTCTCTAATCTCTCCTGCTTTCCTATCACAGACCTTCCTTTTTGTTTCTCTTCCCCTCCCCCATCAGTGCTCGTTAAGAATGTGTTCTTTTCGAACACACTCCAGTTTTGATGAAGGGTCGTCGACCCAAAGCGTTAACTCTGCTTTCTCTCCACAGATGCTGCCTGACCCGCTGAGATTTCCAGCATTTTCTGTTTTTAATTCCAGATTCCGCAGTATTTTGCTTTTGAATGAATAGTGATCAGTGGACTTTTCAACCGTTTGGCTGCTGCCCTTTGGATGATGCAAGGCGTCTTTAGTCGAATGTTAATCTAAAAACTTGCCCATACAAACCAAATCATGTAGAAATATGTAAAAGTGGAATGGGGGAACAGAGTAAAACACATAGCTTATTTCTTCAGTGATTAACATAAGAAAAGTAAAGGATGAGAAAAATGTCCTTCAGCCCACCAAAACTGAATCTTTGAAAAGCATAACTCCTTTAAGTCTAGCATCGAACTGCATCTCGAGCACCCCTAAAGTCGCATTTCTATCAACCTGCCCAGGAGATTAATCCAGACATCCATCAATCGTTGCATGAAAAAAGTCTTTCATTAATCAGATTTAAATGTATTTTTCAGATGTTATACTTGTGACGTCTGGTCTTTGCTGGCCTGTTTTATTTTAATGTAATATTGTGGATTAACCTTTTCCAAGCCCTTTAACATTTCATGTATAGTTAAACCAAGTCCCTTTAACATTTAGGATGAAATTCCACACAGCGAGTTGCACTGCTTTTACACCAACGGTGAAGAGATTTGTGCCCATCGAAGATCCGCGGAGGTATTTACAGAAGAGTTTCCTGGATCAGCTCCTTAGTACATGCACTGGAGTAGTGATTGGTGTTAATACCATTTCTAATCTGCAGGGCTGCATGGAAATTAGAGTGCAGCTTTTAAAAAGCCAATACTGATTGCTGACCTCAACAGCAGACTGGAGAACAAGCAGCTAAGTAAGGGTCAGTGCTTGGCTCACTCACTTGACTGTCAGCTAACGTCACTGCATGTCTCATGAATCCTTCACTGACACTATCAATGAGATGAGAAGCTGGCACATGCAGCTAAACAAGGGCATGACACATAGGGAGACAAGAGGAGGCCAGAATTTCTCAGTCTTATCTGAAAGCCCTTCGAGGGAACTAATGTCAGGAGACTCAAACTGCTGGATGTCTGTGACATTAAACCTGCCAGAAATATCAGTCATGTCACCTGGACTCTATCACCCAGGATTACAGACCAGTGCTGCATGATGTTCAATGACTTTACCAGAGCAGGTAAGGTAGTACACCAGCCCACTCCATCTTTTCTTCCACAGCCACCCTAGGTGCCAGCACACTCTTCACCCTCTAAAAGTAACAGCTGTATAACTTAGGACCGAAATGAGGAGAAACTTCACTCAGAAGTTTCCTGTGGAATTCTCTACCGCAGAGAGTTGTTGATGCCAGTTCGTTAGATATATTCAAGAGGGAATTGGATATGGCCCTTACGGCTAAAGAGATCAAGAGGTATGGAGAGAAAGCAGGAAAGGGGTACTGAGGTGAATGATCAGCCATGATCTTATTGAATGGTGGTGCAGGCTCGAAGGGCCGAATGGCCTACTCCTGCATCTATTTTCTTTGTTTCTATGTACCCATCACAATGTACTCTGGATAACGGGGTTTCTAAGATTATGGCTACCCATCTTTCTGAACAGCAATTAATTGAACGCACAACCCTGAAACCCCTTTCTCCACTTTAACAGGCTGATACCACCATATCTCTTACTTCGGATCTCCCATGAAACTTGGTTCACACAATTAGCCTTCACCTAATTTACTCAATCTTGTTGCAGGAGAAATTAACACACAATGCCAACGAGCAGAAAACCTCCTTCAATACCTCATGCACCATGACGAGAAGATCATGGAGCTCATGGGAAGGAATTCTGTTTGTGCTGTGGGAGATGGTGAGGTCAGAGGCATATTGCTAGCACCAGGTTAGTGACTAGGCACCTACACTGTTGCCCTGGAATCCCTGTGAAGCACCACACAGACACGAGCTCCTACCCCTTTCTCAGTTCCCCTAATCCCAAGGGAGTAATGCTCACCCTTTCTTAGCCTCTTCCCTATTTTGTTGCAGATGCACCACAGCAACAGGTTCATCTGCTTGTGAACTATGATGACGATGAGGAAGCCAAGGAGGATTATTAAAAAAAAAAAGAGATGAATTTAAAGTCAGAGTGAAGTCCACCCACATGTTCCTGCAGAGACCTCCTATCTCATGTTCTCCTCCCCAACCCCCGGCACCTCACCCAGAGTTGTTTGCCTCTTTAACTTCCACACACCAGATCAGCTACACCCAGAGAATGAGATAGTGTTAATGAGCACGTGCTAGTGGGTGATTCACAAGAGCATGCGGGAGCGGGAAGTGGGTATGAATGTGCCACATTCCCAGCTGAGGCCAAGGCTTCAGAGTCCTGAGTCCAGAATGTATGGGTACTCATCTGAAAGGAAGATGTTTGGGGCACATCACACCTATGTACAGGTACTAAAGTGCGTGAGAAGCAAGCCTAACTCTATATATGCAGAATGGCAAAAGAAAATATTGCTGTAAAGAATGGATTCGAGCTGCAGAAATCTCTATTGAAACTCTCCACACTCTACAAGCACTGAAACTTCTTCCCCTCTCAGTTGATGCTAGAAACAGCCGTATCTTATAATTCTCAAGCTACGTTATTCCACGTGTTTTGAATGCCGCCATCATTATAATATTCATAATCTGCTTATACAGGTCTGCCATTGCTTCGGACAGTCCTAGACCACAGGGAGATTTTCAGAGTGAACAATTCTTCGGAGCAGGTATGGCATACCCTATGGTATACCATCACTCTATATAGGGGCCAAGTTTCGGCCTGAGTTGCTCCTGGTTTTTTGGAGCAACTGGTTTAGAATGGAGTATCTTAGAAATTTGAATTCTCGGCATTTAGTTTGCTCCAGTTCTAGTCAGTTAGAACAGTTTCACTTTGGAACAGAATTTTTTTTTCCAAAAGGGGGTGTGTCCAGCCACTTACACCTGTTTTCAAAGTTTAGGCAGTGAAAACTTACTCCAAACTAACTTAAAATGGAGTCAGTGAAGATTTTTGTACGTTCGAAAAAACCTTGTCTACACTTTAGAAAATCAGGCGTAGGTTACAAATTAGGCATAGGGAATGGGGAGGGGGGGGGGTTTAAAAGGGAAGTTTACAAACATTAAATACTTCAGTTTTACAAATAAAGAGCCATCATCAATAATAAATGATAAATACATCAATCAAAAAAAATTAAAAAATTTTTAAAAAATAAATAAAACATTTTCTACTTACCGAGTGCAACACTGGGAGTCCTCCAACAGCGTGCTGGGATGGCCCCCCCAGTTTGTTTCTGTCAGTGTCTCTATCTCTCTGTGTGTCTCTCACTCTCTTTCTGTCAGTGTCTGTGTTTCTGACAGCGAGAGGAGGGGGAGAAGGGGGTGAGGGAAGGGGAGATGAGAGAGGGAAGGGAGATGAGAGAGAGGGGAAGGGGAGATGAGAGAGGGGGGGGAGATGAGGCGAGGGAGGGGGAGGGGAGGAAGGAGGAGAAAGGGAGAGGGGAGGGAGGAAGGGAAGGAGAGGGAAGGAAGGAGAGGGAGCGGGAGGAGAGGAGAGGAGAGGGGAGGGAGGGAGAGAGAGAGGAGGAGGAGGGGGAGGGAGGGAGGGGGAGAGGAGGGAGGGGAGAGGAGAGAGAGAGAGGGGGGTGGGGAAGAGAAAGGAGAGAGGGGGGTGGGGAAGAGAAAGGAGAGAGGGGGGTGGGGAAGAGAAGGAGAGAGGGGTGGGGAAGAGAAAGGAGAGAGGGGGTGGGGAAGAGAAAGGAGAGAGGGGGGTGGGGAAGAGAAAGGAGAGAGGGGGTGGGGAAGAGAAAGGAGAGAGGGGGGTGGGGAAGAGAAAGGAGAGAGGGGGGTGGGGAAGAGAAAGGAGGGGGGGGTGGGGAAGAGAGAGGGGGGGGGGGGGGGAAGAGAAAGGAGGGGGGGGAAGAGAAAGGAGGGGGGGGGGGGAAGAGAAAGGAGGGGGGGGGAAGAGAAAGGAGAGGGGGGGGGGAGAGAAAGGAGAGGGGGGGGGAAGAGAAAGGAGAGGGGGGGGAAGAGAAAGGAGAGGGGGGGGGAAGAGAAAGGAGAGGGGGGGGAAGAAAGGAGAGGGGGGGGAAGAGAAAGGAGAGGGGGGGGGAGAGAGGGGGGGGAAGGAGAGAGGGAGGGGGAAAGGAGAGAGGGAGGGGGAAAGGAGAGAGGGAGGGGAAAGAGAAAGGAGAAAGGAGAGAGGGGGGGGGGGGGAAGAGAAAGGAGGGGTGGGGAAGAGAAAGGAGAGAGGGGGTGGGGAAGAGAAAGGAGAGAGGGGGTGGGAAGAGAAAGGAGAGGGGGGGGGAAGAGAAAGGAGAGAGGGGGGGGAAGAGAAAGGAGAGATGGGGGGGGGAGAAAGGAGAGAGGGGGGAAGAGAAAGGAGAGGGGGGGGAAGAGAAAGGAGAGGGGGGGGAAGAGAAAGGAGAGGGGGGGGAAGAGAAAGGAGAGAGGGGGGGGGGAAGAGAAAGGAGAGAGGGGGGGGGAAGAGAAAGGAGAGAGGGGGGGGAAGAGAAAGGAGAGAGGGGGGGGGGAAGAGAGAAAGGAGAGAGGGGGGGGGGAGAGAAAGGAGAGAGGGGGGGGGGAAGAGAAAGGAGAGAGGGGGGGGGGAAGAGAAAGGAGAGAGGGGGGGGGAAAGGAGAGGGGGGGGGGGAAAGGAGAGGAGAAGGGGGGGAAAGGAGAGGAGGGGGGGGAAAGGAGAGGGGGGGAAAGGAGAGGGGGGGAAGGGAGAGGGGGGGAAGGGAAAGGAGAGGGGGGGAAAGGAGAGGAGGGGGGGAAAAGGAGAGGAGGGGGGGAAAAGGAGAGGAGGGGGGGAAAAGGAGAGGAGGGGGGAAAAGGAGAGGAGGGGGGGGGGGAAAGGAGAGGAGGGGGGGGGAAAAGGAGAGGAGGGGGGGGGGAAAGGAGAGGAGGGGGGGAAAGGAGAGGAGGGGGGGGAAAGGAGAGGAGGGGGGGGAAAGGAGAGGAGGGGGGGGAAAGGAGAGGAGGGGGGGGAAAGGAGAGGAGGGGGGGGAAAGGAGAGGAGGGGGGGGAAAGGAGAGGAGGGGGGGGAAAGGAGAGGAGGGGGGGGAAAGGAGAGGAGGGGGGGGAAAGGAGAGAGGGGGGGGAAAGGAGAGAGGGGGGGAAGGAGAGAGGGGGGGGAAGGAGAGAGGGGGGGGAAGGAGAGAGGGGGGGAAGGAGAGAGGGGGGGGAAGGAGAGAGGGGGGGGAAGGAGAGAGGGGGGGGAAGGAGAGAGGGGGGGGAAGGAGAGAGGGGGGGGAAGGAGAGAGGGGGGGGGAAGGAGAGAGGGGGGGGGAAGGAGAGAGGGGGGGGGAAGGAGAGAGGGGGGGGGGGAAGGAGAGAGGGGGGGGAAGGAGAGAGGGGGGGGGAAGGAGAGAGGGGGGGGAGAAGGAGAGAGGGGGGGGGGAAGGAGAGAGGGGGGGGGGAAGGAGAGAGGGGGGGGGGAAGGAGAGAGGGGGGGGGGGAAGGAGAGGGGGGGGGGAAGGAGAGGGGGGGGGAAGGAGAGGGGGGGGGAAGGAGAGGGGGGGGGAAGGAGAGGGGGGGGGAAGGAGAGGGGGGGGGAAGGAGAGGGGGGGAAAGGAGAGGGGGGGAAAGGAGAGGGGGGGGAAGGAGAGGAGGGGGGGGCAAGGAGAGAGAGGGGGGGGCAAGGGGAGAGGGGGGGAGAAAGGAGGGGGGGGAGAAAGGAGAGAGGGGGGGAGAAAGGAGAGGGGGGGGGAAAGGAGAGGGGGGGGGAAAGGAGGGGGGGGGGAAAGGAGGGGGGGGGGGGAAGGAGGGGGGGGGGGGGGAAGGAGGGGGGGGGGAAAGGAGGGGGGGGGGGAAAGGGAGAGAAGGAGGCTGAACAGGCGGGCCCAAGACATTGGGCTGGATTTACAGGTAGGTGGCGTCAGGTCTTGGGGGAGAGGAGGAGGAGGGGAAGGGTCGCGGAGGTCGGGGTGGGGAGAAAAGAGAGTCGCAGAGGTCGGATCGGGTGGGGAGGTCGGGTCGCCGGGGGGGGGGGGGGAAAGAGAGGGGGAGGAAAGAGAGCGGGGGTGTCGGGTCGGGTCGGGTGGAGGAGCCTTATCCACGCAGCCCCAGTGAGGCCAGGGCCCACTATAGCGCGCATGTGCAGAGGTCCCGGCCCTGTTTTCAGCGCAGGGACCTGGCTCCGCCCCCAACAGCTCGTGCTGCGCTGCGCCCAGCTCCCGAGGGCCTGCAGGGAGCCGGAGAATAGGTATGTTTCTTTTAGGCCCACTTTGTGGCGCAAAAAACGGGCGTCCAGGTCCGGGCTGCGCCATTTTAGGTGCGGCCCGAAACTTGGGCCCTATATTCGGTGGTCAATTGCGGAAGAGCCAAAAGGCACAATGAAATTCAATAGTATTCTGTGGCAGAAAACCAGTAGAAGTGGCTTGTGCCCCATTTTCCTGCCACAAAAAGTTACTTGTCCCGATTATTGAAATAACATTTAAAGCAGTGAGAAAATTCTCCCACTACTCTCTGGGCTGTAGAGCGTGAGCTTGTTCAAACTATTCTCATCAGTCACTCGTCTTAAACTTGAATTGTTCTCATTACTCATCTCTGTAGCACCCCAATGCATGCTGGTCCTTTTTGCAGCGTGATGAGCAGAACTACACATAGTACTCCAAATGTTGTCGGACGAGTGCATTGTACAGCCTCAGCAGAGCTTCTGTAAACTTGTATTCCACTGTTCTAACTACATATTCCAGCATTTGATTAACTTTTCGTCTGGACATTGATGGTGTGTGTCAATGGGCCCAAGTTTCCACATGATTCGCGCCTGATTTTTAGGAGCAACTAGTGGAGAACGGACTATTTTAGAAATCGCAATTCTCCACATTTTTTTTTCTGCAGTTCTAGTCAGGTAGAACAGTTCTAGTTTAGAACAGAATTTTTTCTTTAAAAGGGGGCGTGTCCGGCCACTGACGCCTGATTTGAAAGTTTCCACAGTGAAAATGTACTCCAAACTAAAGTAGAATGGCGCCAGTGAAGATTTTTGTAGAACTGAAAAAACCTGTTCTACACATTAAAAAATCAGGCGCAGGTTACAAATTAGGCGTCCAGAATTGAGGTGGGGGGGAAGGGAACTCATTAAATTTGACAATAAATCCTTATTTATACTTCTACAAATATTATACAAATAAATCCAACCTGAATAAACATTTATAAGCCAAGAAAAGATGAAATAAACCATCTTCCTACCTGTGTGAAAGTGCTTCAGCCAGGGAGAATTCTGCAGCTGTTCGTGCTGCTGAGCGAGGGAGAGAGAGAGAGAGGGGAGGGAGAGAGAGAGAGGGGAGGGAGGGAGGGAGAGAGAGGGAGGGAGGGAGAGAGGGGGGGGAGGGGGGGGGGGAGGGGGGAGGTCGGGGGAGCGGGTGTCGGGTCGGGGGGGGGGGGGGGGAGAGAGCGGGTCTCTGGTCTCTGTCGGGGCGGGGGGGGGGGGAGCGGGTGTCGGGTCGGGGCGGGGAGCGGGTGTCGGATGTCGGGTCGGGGCGGGGAGCGGGTCTCGGGTGTCGGGTCTCGGTCGGGGGAGCGGGTCTCGGGTCTCGGTCGGGGCGGGGGGGGGGGAGCGGGTGTCGGGGCGGGGGGGGAGCGGGTCTCGGGTGTCGGGTCTCGGTCGGGGCGGGGGGGGGAGCGGGTCTCGGGTCTCGGTCGGGGCGGGGGGGGGAGCGGGTCTCGGGTCGGGTAGGGTCTGATCGGCGGGGGGAGCGAGTGTCGGGTCTGGTCGGGCGGGGAGCAGGAGCTGGCCGTGGGAGGAGCCTCATTCACGCAGCCCCAGTGAGGCCATTGGGCCAGGGCTAGGGGCTGCGTGCTTCGGGCCCCTCCCACAGTTCGATGCCTGGAGCTACTGCACTTGCGTGCCGACTGTAGCGCGCATGTGCAGAGGTCCCGGCAATGTTTTCAGCGCAAGGACCTGGCTCCGCCCCCCCACAGCTCGTGCCGGCTGCGCCGAGTGCCACAGGACCTGTAAGTCGGTGGAGACTACTGAGGATTTTTTTAGGCGCCGTTTTAGGCGCGAAAAACGGGCGCCCAGCTCGGAGGGGCGCCCGTTTTTTTTCTTGTGGAAACTTGGGCCCATTATATATGGATGTTCATTACAAACCATTGTGCTATGTTAACTAAAATGAAGTTTCAATAAATTGAGCGGCATGGAGTGTGTTAAATATCCACGCCAAATTAAACTATATGGGAAAAGTTTAGGTTCCCATGCTAGTTGGAATTTATATGGCTGCAAAACAAGGATATAGCAGACTCCAGCAAGACTGTAACAAGAGCATTGCTAACCCCAAAAAGTTTAAAGTTCTGATATGTAGATCTGCACTCATAAAGCATGTAATTAACTCTTGAAAATAAGTAAACAAGCAACCTTGAGAATGGTTAAAGGCAAGATCAGGAAGACAGCAGTTAGTAAACAAGTAGGTTTGAGGAAAAAAGGTAAAATTGTCGTCATTGTACAAGACAAGTCAGAAACATCAAGGCAGGATTACGGATCATCCCTGGACGTGGAATAGATGGACTAAGCCATTGTTTGGGCATGCGGACTCGCATTGTGCTGGGCTGGCCAGTGTGTTAAACGTTACTTCAGAATAATACTGTATTATCAATTGCAAATTGTAGAAACAGTATATAAATTAAGAAATCAAAATATCTGGTTTTGGAATCCCTCTGTTCCTGAATCGAACAAAGTTGATAATGCAGAGATAGGCTGACAGATAAGTCTGTAACCTGGGCAACCTGAACACAGAAGTCGTCGAGAGGAGTTCTAATTAACCCAATTAAAATTGGATATACCAGAGCTGAATTCACTATCATTCCCAGGCCCCTTTCTTACTTTTACTGTGCTAATTCTGTTTCATTCTTTGGAGGAAACATGACAGAGGAATATGATACAGTTGTTAAAATAATGAAAGGCTGAAGTAAGCAGGTTATATAAAATCAGATAAAAGGAGCACAAGATTGGAGAACACAAATACAAAATGCTCAAATCCTGGTTAGAAAAATAAACTTTTTCACCCACAAGATAGTGCACATTTGGAATAGACTCCCAGTGTAGGTAGTTGATTTGGGGCCAATTCACAAAAGGGAGCTAAATCTGCATCTGTTGAGAAGGGAATTAAGGATTATTGAGATAGGAAAGGTGTTTAGTGTTCCTTATAATAGGGGATGAAGAGGTGGTGGGAGTAAAGGAGTCCTCAATATTGAGTAACTATACGAGGATTCTGGATGGATAAACTAGTTCTGATGAAAGGTCATTGACCTTAAATGTTAACTCTGTTTCTCTCTCCACAGATGTTGCCTGCCCTGCTGAGACTTACCAGCATTTTCCGTTTTTAAACATTTTTGAATCATCTTTTTTGTCCTGGATTTATACAAGTCTTAAGACACACCCTTCCTGCTACTCTTTCTATTTTAGTGTCTGAATTCAAGTCATGTATGTAAATGAAAGCAGAGATCCAAGCACAGATTCCCATGGGACTCTATTCAACAATTCCTTATAGTCAGACATTACACCTCTCACTAGAACTCTGGTTCCTATATTTTAACCAATTTCATGTCCAATTCTATACTCTACACTTGATTTTCATGGCCAGCAGCTTAATTAGAAACCTTCTATTTGTAATGATATTGAAAGCCTTCTGAAAGCTAAAAAATTATAGGGAATTCACTGCCCACTACGTCAATATAGCACAGCACAGATTCACTAGGATACTGTCTGGTATGAGAAAATATAAATACTAAGAAAGACTTGAAAAATTGGGCTGCTAAAAATGAAAAAAAAAACACAGGGTGATTCAATAGAGATGTTTAAAAGGATGAAGGGATGGGGCAGAGTAGATAGCAACAGATTGTTTCCAGCAATTGGAACTAGGGGACGTAGATACAAGATTTATCGCAAGTGATTGAGGACCGAGAGCAGGATAAACATTTCCTACACAGAGGGTTGTAAAATATACCACTGGAGTTAATGATTGAAGCAGAGACCAGTTCAACATTTATAAATAGGCTAGACCAGTGGCTGGAGAAAAAAATAATAAAGGGATATCGGAACAGTGTGGGCATGTGGGGCTAGGACAACTGCTAGTGTGGAACATGAACACCAATATGGATTGGTTCAGCTGAATGTTTCTATGTCATAATTTCTATGTAATTCACCTTGAATATCCACATGAAACTGGAGGATTTTGGCAAGCATGATCTTTGTCTTCTAAATCTACGTTGGCTGTCTCTTGTTAGGTAGACTAGAGGAGTACATGTATAATAATCTAATAGAGTGATTTCCACTATTTGGCCTGGTACTAAAGTTAGGGTAATAGGCCTGTTGTTGCACAGATCAGATTTGTCAGCCTTTTTAAGATACAAGTATTTACTTGCTTCCAATCTGGTGGAACTTCACACGCACCCATAAAGATATCGACAATGCCTCAGAGATTTCTTCCATAATTTCCTTTCAGTGTTTTTAAACTTGCCCAGTATATTTGTCACACTGTTTCCCCAAGTGGAAGCACTGGATATAACACTGTTTGTCCTCTGTGCATTTCACATCTACAACATGTGTGGAGAAATGCACTTGTTTCATTAAGGATAAGTATAATAAGAGGAAATTTTAATTTTTTTCCCCACTGTCACAAGCTGGCACTAAAGAGATGCAACTGTCTATTAGTCAAACAATTCCCAGTGTTCATGTTGACACCAGACACTAGTGCTTTCATTAGTGAGTCATAGAGCTGTTGTGCATATTGCTCCCCATCACCACAACATTTCATGAATATTTGAACAGGTTATCACTTTCTGCCGACTGTTATATATTGGACTAGTAGGTAAAGTCCCACATGCTAATTACAAATAAAGGTTATGTGCAGGGGACTCAGTCAGGGATATTTAGTGTCTACGATGACCCAATTGGATAATGAAGAGTTCATTACATGGAAGCAAGTCTTCCTCGATCCCGAGGGACTGCCTATGATGATGATGATGTTCAATATCTGCCCATTTAAAATGAATATACAGATCTTGACAATTTTAAAAAGCAACTGGGTGCAACAGAATGTTTTGTAGGATATTCATGTTTGAAGAAACACTGAAGCTCATTACCTCTTCTCTCTGGACATCCATGTTCCAAATGACAATACTCCCATCAACTGCACAGGAAATCAGCTGCCGTGTTAGCTGCAAGTAGCACAGAGATTGCACTTTGTCACTGTAAATAAATCAGAAATCTGTTAAATATGGAGACTCCTATTGCTAAAATATACATCTATTGAATTCCCTTGGAACATTTCTGGCAGTCACATTGAAAACAATTATGGATCAAAGTCAGCACTTAAGTCAAGAATGCTTGCACATTTCTCCAAAGCGAAGGCCCTTTTACTCAGTGACTAAAGAATTTCCACTAAAACACTTTATTACTTTCTTAAAAACAGTTTGTTTCCTCTCTTTCAACAATAGTTCCTATAAGCAGACCTCTGATACAGAAGCTGTACCATTTCAGTAATCTCTGCCCTCAAGATTTAGCAATCAACTTACCAGTAGTAATGTTAACTGGATTAAACATAGTCTTATGCACTCTGAATGGGTATATATTATACATAAATCAAGTTTTTTTTTAAAAAGCTAAAACATCAAATTTATTTAGTTAATTGGAAATACAAAGAATTCAGTAAAAATGTTGATAATATCAAACATAAACACAAGCAAGATCCATAATGTGCTAGTTATTCTTTTCAATAATCACTCCTGAAGTAATGGAACCAGTTTCACAAGTCCGCATACTGAAAAAACAAATTCACTTGGTTTCAACTTCTCACAGCGCTTTCAATTGGAATTGAAACGTGGTGTACACAACACAAATCTCAAGTTACAGAAGTCTCCATCTGATAACATTCAAACTGAAGCTACAACAACTTCTAATTTTTAAATATTTATTTTGAAGCAAAATAATACACCATTCCAGACAAGCTGATTTTAGGCCAAGCATCATAAGAATTGCACAATGGAAAACTAGCAGCTTGTACAGAAAATATCTTCAACTTCCATCAATTCAGCCATGTACAATTTAAATCAGCAAACTAATATACATTTGGATGCATGGGCAGCTTGGGGGAGAAATTAAACTCACAGGCGTCCATATCTAATTAGTGGCCAGGAGTTGAAAATCGGGAGGGGCACCTCGGCCGCCCCATTGATGCCTATGATCCGCCTCCTATCTCAGTCAGGTGAGCTTGTAAATGGGTGAGCACCCTGACTGCCTGAAAAAGGAATAAGGCTGCTTTACAGGGTTGTAGAACTCCAATTCAAAATGCAAAATCAGATGCAAATGGGCAGAGCTTGCACCTTAAAGGGACCAATGGAGACCTCTCAAAAAATGGCCTCAAAACCTTTTCAAAGATATGTTTGTGTGGAGCCAGAAGGAGCTGGAGTGCTCACAAGTTCATAGGGCTAATCAATAGCAAAGGTGGGGACGGTGTGGACAACAACATATAAAGATCAAGAATACATATCTGCCTCTTTATAAAATATTAGTATATCTATACTCTTTCCCTTTGCAAAATGTTCTAATCTCTTTTTAAATCAGTCCTGTAAAAGGGGTTCTCCTGCCTGTCATATACAAGTTCTGATAAAACTTTAGCCTGTTGTTCCTCTTTCAGGTGCCTATTAGACCCACTGTGTATTTTTGTTTTAGCACTTTTAATTTTTATTTAAGAATTCCATAAGATTGCCTTGCACAGTCACAGAGTGCAGCTACTTGGTTTGTGTTTTATATTAGTTTCTCATGCATAAAGCTGCCCACTTACATATTATATCCAGCCAGTTAATAATGCTTTCACTCGAATTCTGCCTGGATATTTCATCAAGAACACAAATACCAATATGTTTCTCTTGCAGACCTTTGTCTAGAGGACACAGATTGTATAAAAAAAAACCTCATGTCTCTTAGTAACAATACCCAACATCAGCAGCACCAATGACCAATTTTACTGCAGTTAATCTTTATATTTTAAAAAAAGATTAACAAAACAACTTGTATAATAATTGTTTTGGGCAGAATTGTAACCCCAAAAAAACAATGGAGTTAGTGTTGGGTGAGAGGTTAAAGAGTTAAAAAACTGAATCCTAACTCCAACCATCCACTTCTGGTCTTAACGGAGGTGGGAAAGGGTTGGGGGGGGGGGGGGGGGGGTGAGGAGAACGGGAGGCGGGCAGCCAATCAGCTGCCAGCCAATCAGCTGCCAGGAGTTGCGTCGCCTATTTAAATATTATAATGAAGCTGGCGTGCATCATGGCAATCCACCATTACAAATTTAACTCTGGCTGGTCAGGATTCCCAAGCCTCAGGAACCGCCAGCTAAAGGTAGGCGAGGACCTTTTGCCTTTGCCTTTACACCTGGATCCAGCATCATTGCAGCAACACCGCCCCCGCCCCACCAAGAGGTCTCTGATCTCCCTCACAAAGCCCCAAATCCCACCCCATGAGGCCGCTGATCACCCACCCGATCTTCCCTCCCTGACGCCTCCGATCCCTCCCTCGAGGCCTCGAATCTTGAAATGCTAATCAGACCCTGTTGTTAAATTCGGCAGGGCCTGTGGGAAATCATTTCTCCCGGATTTCTCAAACCGCTTTCTAACTCTTTCCAGACACTGCACAAAATGTCTGTAGCTCCTAAAGTTATGGTGACCATTATGCTGAACCACAAATATATCACCAATTAAAAATAATATAAGATGCCAGAGGTTGTGGGTTGAAATAGGAGGTGGATTGTAGTGGTACAGAAAGAGTAAACAATTTTGAATTGGAAAAATAAGAGCTACAGACATTTTGTGCAGTGTCTGGTGAAGCTGTGGTGGTATCCTTTAACAAGGAATGGCTGGTCCAGAGAAATGATTCTCTCAATTGATTGTTGTTCTTTATACATTGACATAAAGTTCATGAAATTAATTGATTTGTGCCTCACTTGCCTGTTTATATACCCAAAAGTGGATGCTTTTTCTCTTCCTTCTACAGTCCCTCCCCTACCTAAATGTGCAAGAAAAGATTAATGTCAGCCCCATTAGGAACTTGGCAGGAGCCGATGAGAGTGACTAGCTTTTTCCACTCTAATTTGAGATTGGCAAGCTATGAAGTGGTTGAAAGATTTTGTTCATCCATATTTGCATTGATGGGTAAAAATACCATATCTTGTCACACAAGCTAGTCACTAGAAGTTATTAATCACTGTAGAAAGTATCATAGAATTATTCATTTAACAACTACAATGACTTTAAATAACAAACATTCAAAGTGCTTTATAGGGGCATAATTTTTAAAAATGGATGTCGAGCCAAAAGAGGAGATATTAGGAGGACTGATCAAAGAAGTGGGTTTAAAGAAAGTTACTAGAGGAGAGGGAGTTGGATGTGTTTAGGGAGGGAATTTCAGCATGTGGGTCCTTAGGTAGCTGGGAGGCAAGAGATGGAGGTGGAGGGGGGAGTACGAGGCCAGAGGGACAGACAAACTAACCCAAGGTTGCTATGTATACTAATTTTAGATCTTCAGGTTTCCAGTCATCCAAACGAGGGTAGGGGAGGAAGATTCAGGAATTGCACTGGAAGCCTCATTTTGCTTACATCTATAGAAATGCTTCCAGCAGGAGTCCATGGATAGCAATCAGACAAACCCAAAATGATAGTTCCTCACTTCTGAGTTCACAGAAACATAGAAAATAGATGCAGGAGTAGGCCATTCGGCCCTTCGAGCCTGCACCACCATTCAATAAGATCATGGCTGATCATTCACCTCAGTACTCCTTTCTGGCTTTCTCTCCATACCCCTTGATCCCTTTAGCTGTAAGGGCCATATCTAACTCCTTCTTGAATACATCCAATGGACTGGCATCAACAACTCTCTGCGGCAGAGAATTCCACAGGTTAATAACTCTGAGTGAAGAAGTTTCTCCTCATCTCAGTCCGAAATGGCCTACCCCTTATCCTAAGACTGTGTCCCCTGGTTCTGGACTTCCCCAACATCAGGAACATTCTTCCCGCATCTAACTTGTCCCGTCCCGTCAGAATCTTAATACGTTTCTATGAGATCCCCTCTCATCCTTCTAAACCCCAGTGTATAAAGGCCCCGTTGATCCAGTCTCTCCTCATATGTCAGTCCAGCCATCCCTGGAATCAGTCTGGTGAACCTTCGCTGCACTCCCTCAATAGCAAGAACGTCCTTCCTCAGATTATGAGACCAAAACTGTACGCAATATTCCAGATAAGGCCTCACCAAGGCCCGTACAATTGCAGTAAGACCTCTCTGCTCCTATACTCAAATCCCCTAGCTATGAACATGCCATTTGCCTTCTTCACCGCTTGCTGTACCTGCATGCCAACTTTCAATGACTGATGAACCATGACACCCAGGTCTCGTTGCACCTCCCCTTTTCCTAATCTGCCGCCATTCAGATAATATTCTGCCATCGTGTTTTTGCCCCCAAAGTGGATAACCTCACATTTATCCACATTATACTGCATCGGCTATGCATTTGCCCACTCACCTAACCTGTCCAAGTCACCCTGCAGCCTCTTAGAATCCTCCTCACAGCTCACACCGCCACCCAGTTTAGTGTCATCCACAAGCTTGGAGATATTACACTCAATTCCTTCATCCAAATCATTGATGTATATTGTAAAGAGCTGGAGTCCCAGCTCTGAGGCACTCCTCTAGTCATTGCCTTCCATTCCGAAAAGGACCCGTTTATCCCGACTCTCTGTTTCCTGTCTGCCAACCAATTCTCTATCCACGCCAGTACATTACCCCCAATACCATGTGCTTTGATTTTGCACACCAATCTCTTAATTGGGACCTTGTCAAAGGCCTTTTGAAAGTCCAAATACACCTTGTCCACTCTACTTGTTACATCCTCAAAATATTCCAGAAGATTTGTCAAGCATGATATCCCTTTCATAAATCCATGCTGACTTGGACCGATCCTGTCACTGCTTTCCAAATGCGCTGCTATTTCATCCTTAATAATTGATTCCAACATTTTCCCCACTACTGATGTCAGGCTAACCGGTCTATAATTATCCGTTTTCTCTCTCCCTCCTTTTTTTTTTAAAAAGTGGTGTTACATTAGCTACCCTCCAGTCCATAGGAACGGATCCAGAGTCGATAGACTGCTGGAAAATGATCACCAATGCATCCACTATTTCTAGGGCCACTTCCTTAAGTACTCTGGGATGTAATCAGGCCCCAGTGATTTATCGGCCTTCAATCCCATCAATTTCCCCAACACAATTTCCCGCCTAATTAGTATATCCTTCAATTCCTCTTTCTCACTAGACCCCTGGTCCTCTAGTACATCCGGAAGGTTATTTGTGTCTTCCTTCGTGAAGACAGAACCGAAGTATTTGTTCAATTGGTCTGCCATTTCTTTGTTTCCCATTATAAATTTACCCGAGTCCGACTGCAAGGGACCTACGTTTGTCTTCACTAATCTTTTTCTCTTCACATATCTATAGAAGCTTTTGCAGTCAGTTTTTATGTTCCCGACAAGCTTCCTCTTCTACTCTATTTTCCCCCTCCTAATTAAACCCTTTGTCCTCCTCTGCTGAATTCTAAATTTCTCCCAGTCCTCAGGTTTGCTGCTTTTTCTGGCCAATTTATATGCCTCTTCCTTAGATCTAACACAATCCCTAATTTCCCTTGTTAGCCACGGTTGAGTCACCTTCCCTGTTTTATTTTTACTCCAGACAGGGATGTACAATTGTTGAAGTTCATCCATGTGATCTATAAATGTTTGCCATTCCCAACCACCGTCAACCCTTTAAGTATCATTTGCCATGTCTATTCTAGCCAATTCACGCCTCATGCCGTCGAAGTCAGCTTTCCTTAAGTTCAGGACCCTAGTTTCTGACTTAACTGTCAATCTCCATCTTAATAAAGAATTCTACCATATTATGGTCACTCTTCCCCAAGGGGCCTCGCACAACAAGATTGCTAATTAGACATTACACATCACCCAGTCTAGGATGGTCAGCTCTCTAGTTGGTTCCTCGACATATTGCTCAAGAAAACCATCCCTAATACACTCCAGGAAATCCTCCTCCACGCATTGCTACCAGTTTGGTTTGCCCAATCTATATATAAATTAAAGTCACCCATGATAACTGCTGTACCTTTATTGCACACATCCCTTATTTCTTGTTTGATGCTGTCCCCAACCTCACTACTACTGTTTGGTGGCCTGTACACAACTCCCACCAGCATTTTCTGCCCTTTGGTATTCCGTAGCTCCACCCATACCGATTCCACATCATCCAAACCAATGTCCTTCCTTATTATTGCATTAATATCCTCTTTAAGCAGCAACGCCACCCCGCCTCCTTTTCCTTTCTGTCTATCCTTCCTAAATGTTGAATACCCCTGGATGTTGAGTTCCCATTCTTGGTCACCCTGGAGCCATGTCTCCGTGATGCCAACTACATCAACTGCTATCTGCGCAGTTAATTCGTACACCTTATTCCGAATACTCCTCGCATTGAGGCACAGAGCCTTCAGGATTGTCTTTTTAACACACTTTGCCCCTTTAGAATTTTGCTGTAATGTGGCCCTTTTTGTTTTTTGCCTTGGGTTTCTCTGCCCTCCACTTTTACTATTCTCCTTTCTATCTTTTGCCTCTGTCTCCCTTTTATTTCCCTCTGCCTTCCTGCATCAGTTCCCACCCCCCTGCCATATTAGTTTAACTCCTCCCCAACAGCACTAGCAAACACTCCCCCTAGGACATTGGTTCCGGTCCTGCCCAGGTGCAGACCGTCAGGTTTGTACTGGTCCCACCTCCCCCAGAACCGGTTCCAATCCCCAGGGCCTGATGCACTGCATCCCAGAGTACTTAAGGAGGTGGCCTTGGAAATAGTGGATGCATTGACAGTCATTTTCCAACATTCCATTGACTCTGGATCAGTTCCTATCGAGTGGAGGGTAGCCAATGTAACCCCACTTTTTAAAAAAGGAGGGAGAGAGAAAACAGGGAATTATAGACCGGTCAGCCTGGCCTCAGTTGTGGGTAAAATGATGGAATCAATTATTAAGGATGTCATAGCAGCACATTTGGAAAGAGGTGACATGATAGGTACAAGTTAGCATGGATTTGTGAAAGGGAAATCATGCTTGACAAATCTTCTGGAATTTTTTGAGGATGTTTCCAGTAGAGTGGACAAGGGAGAACCAGTTGATGTGGTATATTTGGACTTTCAGAAGGCTTTCGACAAGGTCCCACACAAGAGATTAATGTGCAAAGTTAAAGCACATGGGATTGGGGGTAGTGTGCTGACGTGGATTGAGAACTGGTTGTCAGACAGGAAGCAAAGAGTAGGAGTAAATGGGTACTTTTCAGAATGGCAGGCAGTGACTAGTGGGGTACCGCAAGGTTCTGTGCTGGGGCCCCAGCTGTTTACGCTGTACATTAATGATTTAGACGAGGGGATTAAATGTAGTATCTCCAAATTTGCGGATGACAAGTTGGGTGGCAGTGTGAGCGGCGAGGAGGATGCTATGAGGCTGCAGAGTGACTTGGATAGGTTAGGTGAGTGGGAAAATGCATAGCAGATGAAGTATAATGTGGATAAATGTGAGGTTATCCACTTTGGTGGTAAAAACAGAGAGACAGACTATTATCTGAATGGTGACAGATTAGGAAAAGGGGAGGTGCAACGAGACCTGGGCATCATGGTACATCAGTCATTGAAGGTTGGCATGCAGGTACAGCAGGCGGTTAAGAAAGCAAATGGCATGTTGGCCTTCATAGCGAGGGGATTGGAGTACAGGGGCAGGGAGGTTTGCTACCGTTGTACAGGGCCTTGGTGAGGCCACACCTGGAGTATTGTGTACAGTTTGGGTCTCCTAACTTGAGGAAGGACATTCTTGCTATTGAGGGAGTGCAGCGAAGGTTCACCAGACTGATTCCCGGGATGGTGGGACTGACATATGAAGAAAGACTGGATCGACTAGGCTTATATTCACTGGAGTTCAGAAGAATGAGAGGGGACCTCATAGAAACGTTTAAAATTCTGACGGGTTTAGACAGGTTAGATGCAGGAAGAATGTTCCCAATGTTGGGGAAGTCCAGAACCAGGGGTCACAGTCTAAGGATAAGGGGTAAGCCATTTAGGACCGAGATGAGGAGAAACTTCTTCACCCAGAGAGTGGTGAACCTGTGGAATTCTCTACCACAGAAAGTTGTTGAGGCCAATTCACTAAATATATTCAAAAGGGAGTTAGATGAAGTCCTTAACTAGGGGGATCAAGGGGTATGGCGAGAAAGTGGGAAGGGGGTACTGAGGTTGCATGTTCAGCCATGAACTCATTGAATGGCGATGCAGGCTAGAAGGGCCGAATGGCCTACTCCTGCACCTATTTTCTATGTTTCTATGTTTCAATGTCCCAGGAATTTGAATCCCTCCCTTCTGCACCACTCCTCAAGCCACATATTCATCTGAGCTATCCTACGATTCCTATTCTGACTAGCACTTGGCACTGGTAGCAATCCTAAGATTACTACTTTTGAGGTCCTACATTTTAATTTAGCTCTGAGCTCCCTAAATTCGTCTCGTAGGACCTCATCCCGCTTTTTACCTATATCGTTGGCACCTATATGCACCACAACAACTGGCTGTTCACCCTCCCTTTTCAGAATGTCCTGCACCCGCTCCGAAATATCCTTGACCCTTGCACCAGTGAGGTAACATACCATCCTGGAGTCTCGGTTGTGGCCGCAGAAACGCCTATCTATTCCCCTTACAATTGAATCCCCTAGCACTATCGCTCTCCCACTCTTTTTCCTGCCCTCCTGTGCAGCAGAGCCACCCAAGGTGCCATGAACTTGACTACTGCTGCCTTCCCCTGATGAGTCATCCCCCTCAACAGTACCCAAAGCGGTGTATCTATTTTGCAGGGGATGACTGCAGGGGACCCCTGCACTACCTTCCTTGCACTGCTCTTCCTGTTGGTCACCCGTTCCCTATCTGGCTGTGTACCCTTTACCTGCGGTGTGACCAAATCGCTAAACGTGCTATTGACGTCATTCTCAGCATCATGGATGCTCCAGAGTGAATCCACCCGCAGCTCCAGTTCTGCAATGCGTCTGTCAGGATCTGCAGGCGAATGCACATCCCGCACATGTAGTCGTCAGGGACACCGGAAGCGTCCCTGAATTCCCACATAGTACAGGAGGAGCATAACACGTGTCCGAGCTCTCCTGCCATGACTTAACCCTTGGATTAACTTAACTGGGCAACAACAATGTTAAAAGGTTACTGACTGATGAAGAAAGAAAAAGAAAAACTACTTACCAATCACCAGCCAATCACTTACCCCCTTGGCTGTGACATCACCTTTCGATTTCTTTCTACTTCTTTTTTGCCTTCTCCCTGTAGCTGCACCGGCTGGTCTCTCCGACGCACCTCCCGAGCCTCTCCACGCACCTGGAACTCCCAAGCCTCTCCGACGCGTTGGGCCTTTTTACAGGCCTCTCCGACGCACCTCCCGAGCCTCTCCACGCACCTGGAACTCCCGAGCCTCTCCGACGCGTTGGGCCTTTTTATAGGCCTCAGCGACGCACCTCACGAGCCTCTCCACGCACCTGGAACTCCAATTAGCTTCAAGGACATTAAAGCTAATTGGAGCCACACCAACTGAGTGTATCTGTATCGCAATCAATATACTTCAGCATTAATTTGTGTAAAGTTCGTCGACCATGAAAACATTCTATGTAAATTGAACTATTATTGCCAACTTGGCATAGGCAGATGAAAACTGTCCATCCTAGTTTGAGGAGCTCATGAATACGCCGGTGGTACATTTGACTGCTGAGCCATTAGGATAACTTGGATTGTCACATTCTAATCTCATATTTTTTCCTCTTATGGTTCTCTATATAACAAACAATTCCCAAGCTAAGAGGGTAGGTGCCCTGTTCCCAAACTTTTCCCAATGTCACTCCTCAGCTATTGAGGCATAGGGTGTTGAGAATTGATCTCATCTCAGGCTTCTT
This sequence comes from Pristiophorus japonicus, assembly GCF_044704955.1. Classification (NCBI taxonomy): domain Eukaryota; kingdom Metazoa; phylum Chordata; class Chondrichthyes; family Pristiophoridae; genus Pristiophorus; species Pristiophorus japonicus. The sequence continues at coordinate 215,491,837 of NC_091982.1, read as the reverse complement.
CCCTTCAGGTAGAAAAGCATTTTTATCTCCATGATGATTATCCCAATTGAGATGGAAAATTGTAAAGTGTAACCTATTGCCCTACAGTCTGTGGTATAGCATATTGATACACCAAAATACTGCAATGTCGTAATGCACAAGGGCATAAACTGTATTCAATTAAACGTATCCAACTTTAACTGGAATCAGCCTTTTGCACAGGAAAGAGAAGATTATTTTGAAATATTAAGCAGCACTATCTTCATGAAAAGTTTTGGCAAATTGAACCAAACAACATTTCAATACGTATAACATCAAATACATCACTGCTTCACTTGCACGCAATGTCACCTATCATGGCTAAAACAAAGCTTCTCCAAACATTTGCATGAAAAGTGTTTAAAGAGAGAATGTTTCTCTGTAAATTAACATTCAAATTAACAAAGCTAATTTAGAAGGTTTAACACAGACAGCAGCAGCTATCAACATTTTAGATTAGAACTGACTTTTGAACTTTTAATTAGCGAGAGATGACACACAGCAGCATGAATATGACTCATCACTTACTGATGACCCTGAAGCAGTAAAGTCCTGCCTTTCCTCCCACCAATGTCCCACATGATAATGCTGTGGTCAGATGCTCCAGAAAACAGTAGCCGGTGGATAGGATCCCAACAAAGGGCTCCGATACTGCCTGTTAGAACAAAGAGCAAATGAATGATGCAACCTACAAATGCAAACTTTCTTGGAAGAAAATATAAAATGCTGCAGCAAGAAAACTATTTTACCACAACATACATCTACACCATACACATCATTCTTTATACAGTGCTTTTTTCAGTTTGAGGCTTTGTGCTTGGGGTGGGGGGGCGAGGTACATCAGTGCATGAAAATGGAACTCACTCCCACATTAAACATAAAAGCATCAGAATCAACCATCACCAGATCAGCACAGCATATTCTGATGTACATTAGATGAAAACCAGGTAATGAAATACTTAAAAGGTTGGCAGTGCTCAAAGTAGAAATGTCAATCGGTCCGGATGGGATGCATCAAGTTTGCTGAGGGAAGCAAGGGTGGAAATTCCAGAGGTTCCAACCACAATCTTTCAATCCTCCTTAGGTATGGGAGTGGTGCTAGAGGACTGGAGGGTTACAACAACAACTTGCATTTATATAGCACCTTTAACGTAGTAAAACAGCCTAAGGTGCTTCACAGGAGCATTAACAAAATTTGACACCAAGCCACATAAGATATTTGAGCAGGTGACCAAAAGCTTGGTCAAAGCTGTAGGTTTTAAGGAGGCTCTTAAAAGGAGGAAAGAGAGGTGGAGAAGTTTAGGGAGGGAATTTCAGAGCTTGGGGCCTAGGCAAAAGGCGGCACGTCCGCCAATGCTGGAGGGATTAAAAGCGAGGAAGCGCAAGAGACTAGAATTGGAGGAGTGCAAATATCTCAGGGGATCGTGGGGCTGGAGGAGATTACAGAGATAGGGAGGGACGAGGCCATAGAGGAATTTGAAAAGAAGAATGAGAATTTTGAAATCGAAGCATTCCTCAACTGGGAGCCAATGTGGGTCAGTGAGCACAGGGGTGATGGGAGATCGCATTGGTGTGATTTAGGATACGGGCAGCAGAGTTTTGGATGAGTTAAAATTTATGGAGGGCGGAAGATGGAAAGCTAGGCAGGAGTGCATTGGAATAGTCAAGTCTCGAGGTAACAAAGGCACGGATGATGGTTTCAGCAGCAGATGAACTGAGGCAGAGGTAGAGTCGGGCGATATTACGGAGGTGGAAGTAGGCGGTCTTAGTGATGGCACGGATATGTGGTCGGAAGCTCCCCTCAAGGTCAAATATGACACAGAGGTTGCGAACAGTCTTGTTGCAAATGTTACCCCCTGTTGAAAAAAAGGGGAGTGGGATAAATCCTGCAACTACAGGCCAGTCAGCCCAACGTCAGTGGTAGGGAAGCTTTGAGAGAGATTAATCCAGGACAAAATTAATTGGCACTTGGAAAAATATGGGTTAATAAATGAAAGCCAGCACAGATTTGTTAAAGGCAAATTGTGTTTGACTAACTTGATCCGAGTTATTTGATGAAGTAGCGGAGAATGTTGATGAGGGTAGTGCAGCTAATATTGTGTATATGGACTTTCAAAAGGCCCTTGACAAAGTACACATAATAGACTGGTTTGCAAACTTAAAATCCATGGGATTAAACGGACAGTAGCAGTTAGTCAAAGTTGGCTAACGGACACAAACCAGAGAGTAGTGGTGAACAGTTGTTCTTTTCAAACTGGAGGGAAGTGTGCAGTGGTGTCCTCCAGGGGTCGGTGTTGGGACCACTGCTCTTTTTAATATATATTAATGACTTGGACTTGGGTATACAGGGCATAATTTCAAAATTTGCAGATAACACGAAACTCCAATGTAGTAAACAGTGAGGAGGATAGGAACAAATTCAGAAGGAAATAGACAGACTGGTGAATTGGAAAGAAACATGGAAGATTAAATTTATTGCACAGAAGTGTGAAGTGATGCGTTTTGGTAGGAAGAATGAAGAGAGACAATAAACTAAATGGTACAATTTTTAAGAGGGTGCAAGAGCAGAGAGATCTGGGGGTGTATGTACACAAGTCTGTGAAGGAGGCAGAACAAGTTGAGAAGGCCATTAAAATAATATGGGATCCTTGGCTTTAGAAACAGAGGCAGAGAGTACAAAAGCAAGGAAGTTATGCTAAATCTTTATGAAGCACTAGTTAGATGGTGTATTGTTTCAAATTCTTGGCACCAGACTTTAGAAAGTATGTCAAGGCCATTAGAGAGTGCAGGGGAGATTTACTAGAATGATGCCAGGGATAAGGGATTTCAGTTACGTAGAGAGATTGAGTTATGTGGAGAGATAGAGTAAATAAGGAGAAACTGTTTTCAGTAGCAGAAGCGTCATTAACCAGAGAACACAGATTAAGGAAAAAGGACCAGAGGCGACATGAGGAAAATAAATTATGCAGCTAGTTACGATGATCTGGAATGCACTGCCTGAAAGATTGGTGGAAGCAGATTCACTAATAACTTTCAAAAGGGAATTGGATGAAGTGGAAAACCTTGCAGGGCTATGGGGAAAGAGCAGGAGTGTAGGACTAACTGAATAGCACTTTCCAGTGGGGGTGGGAGGATTCGGGAAAGTAGATTTAAAAGCATCGAGAGAAATGGGTAAAAATAAGCAGAGTGGGTCAGGAAGGGACAGAGAGGGTAACAAAAGGTAATAAGACATCAGTGACTAAGGTGACATCAGGGAAAAATAGAAAAAGTCCAAGCTAAGGGCATTATATCTGAATGCGCAAAGCATTCACAATAAAATAGATGACTTAATAGCTCAGATAGAAATTAATAGGTTTGATTTAATAGCCATTACGGAGACCTAGTTGCAAAGTGGCCAAGGTTGGGAACTAAATATTCCAGGATACTTAACTTTTAGAAGTGATAGGCAAAATGGAAGAGGAGGGATTGTCCTGATAATAAAGGATGGGATAAAGACAGTAGAGAGAAAGGAGCTAAGAAGCTGCAAGGGGCAGAAAACATTGGTGGGAATTGTTTATAGGCCCTCAAACAGTAGTTATAATGTAGGGCAGAGTATATACCAGGAAATGAGAGGTGCATATAACAAGGGTATCACAGTAATCATGGGGGACTTTAATCTACATGTAGACTAGGCAAACCAAATTTGCAGTAATAGTGTGGAGGATGAATTCATGGAATGTATACAAGATAGGTTTCTAGATCGGTATATTGAGGAACCAACTAGGGGACAGGCTATTTTAGATCGAGTAGTGTGCAATGAGAAAGGGTTAATTAATAACCTTGTAGTAAAGAGGCCTTTAAGGAAGAGTGACCATAATATCATAGAATGTATAGAGTCTGAAACTGATTTAGTTAAATCCGAAGCTAGAGTCTTAAATCTAAACAAAGCAAACTGCATATATATGAGGGGAGAGTTGGCTAAGGTAGATTGGGAAACTACATTAAAAAGGTATGACGCTGTATAAGCAATGGCTAGCATTTAAAGAATTAATACATAATTTACAATAAATATACATTCCTTTAAGGCACAAAAACCCCACAGGAAAAGTGGTCCAACCATGGCTAACAAGAGAAGTTAAAGATAGTATTAGATCAACGGAAGTAGCTTATAATGTTGCCAAAAACAGTAGTACGCCTGAGGATCGGAGGATTTTAGAATTCAGCAAAGGAGGACCAAAAAATTGATTTAAAAAAAGGGAAAATAGAATACGAGAATAATCTAGCAAGAGGCATAAAAAGATTGTAAAAGCTTCAATAGGAATGTGAAAAGGAAAAGAATAGCGAAAGTAAACGTGGATCCCCTACAGGCTGAAACAAGAGAAATTATAATGGGGAATAAAGAAATGGCAGGAAATTAAACAAATACTTTGTGTCTGTCTTTACAGAAAAAGGCAAAAAAAAGTTCCTAGAAATAGTGGAGAACCAAGGTTCTAGTGAGAATGAGGAACTGAAAAGAAATTAGTATGTCAAAAAATAGTACTGGAGAAATTAATAGAACTGAAAGCTGACAAAACCCCTGGACGTGATAGGCTACATGCTAGGGTTTTAACCGAGATGGTTATAGAGATAGTGGATGCATTGGTTGTCATCTTCCAAAATTCCATATATTATAGAACGGTTCCCGCAGATTGGAAGGTAGCAAATGTAACCCTGCTATTTAAGAAAGTAGAGAGAGAGAAAACGGGGAAATACCAAAGCTGTTAACCTGACATCAGTAGTAGGGAAAATGCTAGAATCTATTATTAAGGATGTGGCAACAGGGCACTTAGAAAATAATAATAGAATTGGGCAGAGTCAAAGCGTATTTATGAAAGGGAAATCATGATTGACAAATCTGTTTTGAGGTTGTAACTAGCAGAATAGATAAGGGGGAACCAGTGGATGTGTATATTTGGATTTTCAGAAGGCATTTGATAAGGTGCCACACAAGAAATTAACAAAATTAGGGCACATGGGATTGGTGGTAATACAGATTGAAGATTGGTTAACCAGACAGAAAACATAAAGTAGGAAAAAATGGGTCATTTTCAGGTTGGCATGTTGTAACTAGTGGGTTACTGCAAGGATCAGTGCTTGGGCCTCTGCTATTTACAATCTGTATCAATGATTTGGATGAGGAGACCAAATGTAATATATCCCAGTTTGCTGATGATACAAAGCTAGGTGGGAATATAAGTTGTGAGGAGGATGCAAAGAGGCTTTAAGGGGGTATAGACAGGCTAAGTGAGAGGGCAAGAACATGGCAAATTGAATATAATATGGAGAAATGTAAATTTATCCACTTTGGTAGGAAAAATAGAAAAGCAGAGTATTTTTTAAAATGGTGAGACATTGGCAAATGTTGGTGTTCAGAAGGACCTGGATGTCCTTGTGCACGAATCATTGAAAGTTAACATGCAGGTACAGCAAGCAATTCGAAAAGGAAATGGTATGTTTGCATTTATTACAAGAGGATTTGAGTAAAGACGTCTTTCTGCAATTATATAGGGCTCTGGTGAGACCATACCTGGAGTACTGTGTACAGTTTTGGTCTCCTTACCCAACGAAAGATATAATTTCCATAGAGGGAGTGCAACGAAGGTTCACCAGACTAATTCCTGGGATGGGGGGGGGATTGTCCTATGAGGAGATTGAGTAGACTAGGCATATATTCTCTAGCGTTTAGAAGAATGAGAGGTGATCTCATTGAAACTTACAAAATTCTTACAGTGCTTGAAGGGTAGATGCAGGAAGGATATTTCCCCTAGAATAAGGGGTCGGCCATTTAGGACTGAGATGAGGAGAAATTTCTTCACTCAGAGGGTGGTGAATCTTTGGAATTCTTTACCCCAGAGGGCTGTGGAGATTTAGTTGTTGAATATATTCAAGACAGAGATAGATTTTTAGATATTAAGAGGATCAAGGGATATAGGGATAGTGGAGTTGACGTAGAAGATAAGTCATGATATTGAACGGCTGGGCAGGCTTGAGATGCCAAATGGCCTACTCCTGCTCCTATTTCTCATGTTCTTAAGTTCGAAGAGCAGGCATAGGGACGATAGGTCAAATGGTCTCTTTTGTGCTGTATCATTCTACGATTCTATGATTAATGTTTCCTATATTCCGTTTCAAAACTTTAACCCTTAAATCAACATTTCCCTTCTGCATCAGTGTGGTTCCTTCCCCCATTCCTTTTTCCATCGGAGTCATCCTTAGGTATCAAAATGTGATTGCAATAAATGTGATTGCAATTTATGCTGAATTATGGACAGCACTGCACTGTGAATCTCCATCCTCTTGAGATTGTCCCAAGTCCCGTTCCATAGAAGCACTATTTCCATCAGTCTGATCGAAATTTAAACCCAGGATCCAGAACCAGAATAGGTGAGGAATTTATCAGTTTTTCGCACAATTAATTGGTCAGTTCCTTTGCCTCTGTTAAAATCATTAACTGTTGCACCATCTAGTGGATAGGGACATGGAAGATCCTTTCGCACCTTCCGTGTAGTATCATTGTATTCATTTTCTTTTGTACCACTTAAGAAGTGACATTTGATGCACTGAGTATTTTGACAGGTTTATGAAACATTGATACTGTGCACATAAAGGGGTCAAATCTAATTTAATGGCTCTCCTGTGGTTTAAAAATAGAACAGAAAATTAGCGACGCATAGCAACTCACACAGCAATGACCAAGAGACTGGATGAGCTGCTGCCTCACATTCAACATGGAATGAGTAGCTATTCTTTTTTTAAAAAACTGTTACTTGCGTTTTTCCTTCTCCCTCTTCTATTTTCCCTGCTTTCATTTGTGGCCCCCATTGGCACTCCTTCTCCTCCCCTTCTTAGCTTTTTGTCTTTTCTCTTTCCTTCTTCCTTTGATTTTCACCCTTCTCCTGTTCTTGTCCCATTATACTTTCTGTAGCTCTTTCTTGCCTTTCTATTTTATGGAGCAACTGTGTGCAGAAAGGAAGGAACATAGCACTGACAAAGCTCAGGGAGAGAGCTACAGGGTGAAGCAAGAGGTCAGCCACTATTCAGCAGGCAGCAGTCTTTGGGACCAAAATTGCCCCGCGCCCGGTTTTGGATGCATAATTTTAATTAAAAGAAAATATAGTGCCAGACGAGATGGGCCGCTAAATCTCGGAGAATAAAGGGGAGGGCTACTGCGAACTCTGCAGCCGCTTTAGTGGCACCCACTGGGCCACCAGGGAGGAGGTTGGCCGGGCCAGCGCCCAAAAGGGGGCGCCGGGCTGTATGATGGCAGCCACCATTGTTGGGCCGACTGAAAAGCTGTAGGCGGCAGTGCTACTGTCTCCCCTTTAAGGGCAGCTGGGACACCCCAGCCATCTCGGCTTCTCGCATCGCCCCGCGCCAACCTTGCTTCCCATGGGGCAATTTCCCCCACGGAGCGCAAAGGGGTCGTGCGGTACGGCGATGATATCATCATCACATCATCATCATGCTTGTGCCGCTAATCACTGGGTGCGGCACAAAGCCCCAGGGGCTCTGGCCACCGCGTCCGGGCGAAAACACTTTAGCTAACGAGCCTCAGAGGTGCAATTTCGGCCCCTATATCTTGCTCCCTTTGCCCCCCATTAGTTGGTGGGAGATGGGAAAGGGAGCGAGAAAGAGGGTGGGAAAGAGGCCAAAACCCTCAAAAAGGTCCAATTCCAGATCATTGGTCTTTTAACAGTAATGTTCTTTCACAACATTTGAATAGGGAAAGGGGGAATACCAGTAATTTTAATCCTTTCTGCTACCAGAAGAGGGTAGATAAGTACATAAGCGGGAAAGGAATAGGTTATGCTGATAGGATTAGATGAAGAGGGGTGGGAGGAGGCTTGTGTGGAGCATAAACACCAACTTGGGCCAGTTGAGTCGAATGGCCTGTTTCTGTGTTGTACATTCTGTGTAATGATGTTCGGAGGGTGAAGGCCATTAGTGAGGCCCAGAGAAGTGCACAAGAGAAGAAAAAAAAAAAGAGTCGGAGTGATTACATGACAGAATGGGTACATTTATGTGCAAATTTGTGATTTTTTTTCCCTGTGTTCTTATGAATTTTATTTTTTTAAGTATATAATAGGATGGATCTGTGATGATGGTTGTATGTCACAGAACATGTTGGTAAAATGTGATTTAAAACCCATCAGGAATATTAGCAATCCGATTGGCTCTGGATTCTGGAATTAGATTGTTTGGAAGCACAATGCTCTCTGAATTGTGATTGATTCAAGGGCTCGTGATCTCTGATGATTACCTGATTGGTCAAAATAACTAATTGACAGACAGACATGACGCGCAGTCAAAACCTTAGCATCTAGCAGCTGCAGTAAATATGCACACATTACCTTCATGTCCTTTTAACGTTGAAATGATACTGCAAGAATTCTGTTCAAGCTTTAATAATGTGATCTGTCCAGAGTAATCACCCACAAATGCATGCCTTGTTTCTACATCATATCTGAATAAATTATTAGTCAAAAAGAATAAAAGTTGATGCCATTCTCCAGATAACACCACTAGCTATATAACAAAAGTATGAAAAGAAAATTGTCAGAATGCAAAATGGCTGCTGATTTGCTATTGGCTATTTTGCACTCGTGTCGAAGATGAATTTATACCAAAATATCTTTTTACAAACCTGAAGTATTAATAGATTTTCATCTGACGAAGGTATGTTTACAGCAATAACAAACAGAGGCAGACCACTTTCCTTTGATATTAATAGTTAACTGCTGGCTGCACTGTGTTTTTCGTGCAGACAGGCCCTCACGACAAGGATGAAGACAAAAATAAATTCCTTTCAGAAGCAGAGTTTCTTTTAAATTCCAAACACTCACCTAGCTAAAAACTTGTAAGAAAATATAATTCAGAAATATTATAATATGAAGCAAAGGGGAGCTCAGTTTCCATCACACTGCACTTCATGGGTTTCTCTACTTTAAAATAGCTGGTTTAGACCTAAACTGATTCCAGAACCAAGTGCAACACAAATTACATTCCGGGTTACAGCACATTTTTCAGATTCTATGCATTATCAGTCTGTAGCTATTAAATTTTAAAAAAGTGTCAGATGTTAAGCAATCTAGATGGAAATCAATGCCTTCTCTCCTTGCCAGAATAATCAGTTGGTGAAAAAAAAAAGGATATTTTGGTTCAGTACATAAGGTGCACTCTAATATGGAATTTGATTAAATGTCAGAAATGGAAACTAAATATCAACATGTTATGCAAAAACAAGTGGAAAAATCTATTTCCAGGACAGTTAAGAAAATAATGGGAGAATGGAAAAGAATGCAGAGAGCAGGAACTTTAGAAGGCTCAAATGGTAGTTTGGGGAAGCCTTCTGTTCGGCAGTCCTGAAATGCTGTTAGTTAAGCAAAATGTGATGCATTATTTATTTATTTTTAAAAGAGGTAAACAGATACTCTGGAGTGGGAGCTCCTGTACCCCGTGATCATTTTTTTTACAGCAAGATTATTATTTGAAACTTTTGGTTTGAGAACAAAGACATGTTTGTTGTTTAGTGCAATACTTTAAAGATCTGTAGTGGCATTTTAGCAGGATCCAATTATGTGCTGTAATTCTACCCTGGTTTCCAATTCACTCAACAACCTAGAAGTATTGCAATTCAATTGAAAATGGTGCCAGCCTCAAAGATTTTTGCTGCAAGAAAAATTAACTTGGTGCTGTATGTATAACACATATTGTTTAAACTGAAATGGAGACCAGCTGTTGAAATAAAGGGGTCAAGTTTCGGGCTGCGCCTATAACGGCCCAGCCTCGCGAGCCAGGCCCGATTTCCGCGCTGAAAACTAACCTCGGTATTCTCCCCTCCCTCAGGTCAATCCAGGCCCTCGGCGCAGTGCATGTGCAGTAGCTCCAGGCACCAGAGGCTGTGTGGGAGGTGCCCGAAGCACGCCGCCCCTAGCCCTGGCCGAATGGGCTCACCAGGGCGGCGAAGATTGGACTGCACCTCCTTCCTCGAAGTCTGGCTCCGGCTCACCACCCCCTCCATCCCGCTCCCTTCCGCTCTCTCCTGCCTTCCTCCCCACCCCCCACAGCTCGGCTTTCTCCCACACCCTCCCTCTCAGCTCACACTCCGGCTCTCTCCCACACCCCCTCCCCCCCCCCCCCCCACCCCTTCAGCTCCCGCTCCCAGTCCGACTCTCTCCCGCAACCTCCCCCCGTTCCCCAGCTTTTTCTCCCAGTCTGGCTCTCTCCCCTCAGTTAAGTTCCCACTCCGCTGCCTACCACTCCCCCCCAGCTCCCGCTCCGGTTCACACACACACACCCCCCCACCCCCCCAGGTCCGGTCCGTCCCCCCACATGTTTTTGGCGGGGCCGCCCGCCCGGCATCTTGCTGGGAGCGGGCCCCGCCCAAAATCTTCGGCCTGGCTTCCTCTCGTCGGCCGGGCCCGTTCAACCTCCCCCCCCCCTCTCCTCTCCTCTCCTCGCCTCTCCTCTCCTCTCCTACCCTCCCCTCCCTTCCTCGCCTCTCTCGCTCCCTCCCTCCCCCCTCTCACCCCTCTCCCCCTCCTCTCCCCTCCCTCCCCAGCTCCTCCCCTCCCCATCCCTCTCCTTCCTCCTCCCCCCTTCCCCTCGCTGTCAGAAACACAGAGACACTGACAGACAGAGAGAGAGAGACACACACTGGTGTGGGGGGGGGGGGGGGGGGGGGGGGAGCGTCCCAGCACGTTGTTGAAGGGCTCCCGGTGCTGCAGTAGGTGAGTAGAACCGTAATTTTTTATTTATTGATTTTTAATGTTTTTATTTTTAATTTTTTTTTGATTTATTGGTTGATTTATTGATTTATTTATCATTTATTATTGATGATGGCTCTTTATTTGTAAAAGTGATGTGTTTCATGTTTGTAAACTTCCCTCCCCCCCCCAATCTCTCGTTCCCTACACCTGATTTATAAGTGTAGGCAAGGTTTTTCTGAGCGTACAAAAATCTACACTTACTCCATTCTAAGTTAGTTTGGAGTAAGTTTTCACTGCCTAAACTTGCAAAGCAGGCGTAAGTGGACGGACACGCCCGCTTTTGAAAAAAAACTGTTCTAAAATGAAACTGTTCTAACTCACTAGAACTGGAGACAAACTAAATACTGAGAATTGCAATTTCTAAGATATTCCATTCTAAACTAGTTGCTCCAAAAAAAAATAGGAGCAACTCAGGCCAAAACTTGACCCTATAGAGGGGTGCGCACAGACATTGGTTAAATGACTAGGACAAGGAAAATGTCTCCTAAGGACATATTCACAATCATTTCTTTTGGTTCAAACCCACCACACAAAGGACTCTCATTGACCAACCTTGATATTGATTACTTGCCTACAAGTCTAAAATAGAATCAGTGCAAAGGTTAAGGATACTGTAGGCATGAAGCCCATGCACTAAAGCAGTGTTTTCCCTGCAGACATCCACTCCTGGTACACATCCAGCTGAGGTATTTGTCATGTCCTGTGCTTATAACCCATTCCGTCACTGGAGAAAATATGACTGCTGAAACACGATTCTGATGTGCTGGAGAATAAAGAAAAACATTACAACAATATTTTAATCATTATAAAGCAAATGGTTAAACTTGTGGAATCGGAGTTTGTGAGCAATTACATTATGTACAGCACAAAAGGGTAGATTTCCCTTCGTGTACTCATGTTAATGAAAAAGTTGGCAGTATTATAAAATGAGCTTTCCACTTTAAACTCACAGGAACAGAAAAGGGATCTCCCCCGTTGAACATTATAAAGAATGAAAGAATGAACTTTCATTTGACTTTTCACATCCTCAGGACATCCTAAAGTGGTTCACAGCCAACACGTTATTTTGAAGTGTAGTCACTGGAAGTGTACAATGTCCCAAAAACATTCATCTGTTTTTGGTGGTGTAAGATTAGAGATAGCTGTTGGCCAAAACACTAGGAGAATTCTCCTGCTCTTCTTCAAATATTGACATGGGATCTTTTGCACCCACCTGGACAGGCGGACTGGTTTAACAACTCAACAATGCAACACTCCTTCAGTACTGCACTATGCATCAGCCTAGATTATGTGCTCAAGTCCTGCAGTGGAACTTGAACCCGAACCCATGAGCTGCTGAAGAGGAGGCAAGCATGCTACCACTGAGCTAAGCAGATATTTAACACATTTCTGGGATGTTTTACTATATTAAAGGTGCTATATAAATGCACAGTATTGTTGTTTGATTAAATAATTCTTTCAAAGAAAATCAGTGAGGGAAGATGTATTTAAGGTATTTGGTAAGCTGCCATATAAGAAACAGGTTGTGAAAATTAAGGCACGATAGAAGAGATGGCTAGGGGACAGATAGTAATATTAGGAATAAATAGATCAAGAGTACAGTGTGGACATCCCATACTATTTCTGGTGTGTAATTTGAGAAATGAGTCATGGTTAGTCCTTTAAGCTAACCCATTCATGCAGTGGACAAGGTTTGTAAGCGTCGGTTCACAGGAGATATGGGCCTCCCTATGGAAACTGCCTTGTTGTTGTGAGAATGAATCAAGTGGTCGGTGAAAGCATGAACTTTAGTCCCAACAGCCTTTTAACTAATATTAGCAAATGGAGGACAACATGCCCTTAAGCTAATTACAATTTAGTTTATGTAATTTGATTATGATTTCTATTTAACATAAAGACTTGCATCTACGTAGTGCCTTGCATTCTCTCAGGACATCCCAAAGCAATGTATGACAAATGAATTATTTTTTAGGGTAGTTGCTGTTCTTGTGTAGGCAAACATGGCAGACAATTGTGTGCAAGAACATCCCATAAATACTAAGGAGATGAATAGTCAGTTAATTGAATTTAGTGGAGTTGGTTGAGAAATTAATATTGGCCAGGACATCAAGAGAACTCCCTACTTTTCTTTGTAAGAATGCCATGGGATCTTTTAGGTCCACCTGAACAGGTGGATGGGGCCTCAGGTTAATGTCGCATCTGAAAGACAGCACCTTTGATAGTGCAACACTCCCTTGATAAAGCACTGAAGTGTCAGCCTAGATTATATGCTCAAGTTCTGCAGTGGGGCAAGAACCCATGACCTACTGAAGCAAGAGTATCACCACTGAGCCAAGATGATGTCAAACATGTCGGTTTGTAATGGTAAAGAAAAAAATTACCATTAATGCCTGATATAAAGAGCATTACATTTTAAAATGTTTGACTAAATGTTTAAATATTTTACAGATTCATAGTATTAAAAATGAATGTGTACTAATCATACAGCAATGTTTATGTAATTTATTTTTGGGAGGCAGCTGTCTCAGAAGCCAATTTTCTAATTATTAGATGTTTATTGAGTAATAAACATCTAATAATTAGATGTTTGAAATTCCAAAACATTTAGTTCTCACTCTTGGTTGGATAAATGAAAACTACAACATTAGGCTTTTCATTTTAGTGTACAAATGCTGTTTACCAGTACTAGGCCAATGAGAAGTCAGTTGTTCAGCATATAATGCAAGAGGCATCCCCAACTACCATAATGACATTGCAATAGGCCATTGACTGGTTGCAAAACTTAATAGCATCATTAAAATTGAAATATCTATCCCACCCATCTCAAACAGACAGCGTGCCTCTGGAGGTACCTAACCTCTAACCAACAAAATCATCCCAGGAAAATAAAAATAAAGCAAAGTAAGAGAACCACCAACAGTTATGCAAGAAAGCACAAATAAAAAGCATGGAGGCAAGTTGAAAGAACTGGAATCATTGCTCATCCAACTGGGTAATCAGTTTCTTTTGAGCATCTCTATTGGGGAATTTACTAAATTAAAAATATGCTGCATCTACACAAAGATCTACTCCAATTACAGAAGAAGTGTAACTGAATACTGCAGCATGGACAGGCTTCAAGCCAGGACCTGCAATGCTCATTTGGGAAGAACAGCATCAGACAGCAGCATTAAGTTGAAAGTGGGTTAACTACCACGAACCACAAGAATCTAATTATTCAGCAGTAAACACATATCAGGTAACAAAGAGCAATTTACACATCTAGACTTTTGCTTCCTTTCAACAAAACAATTGGGGCTTTAAAAAAAATGGTACTTCAAATGAAGGAGGATACATGTGAACATACAAAACAGGACCTAGATGCCCTATTAGTGTATTTATGAAGATTTTCCACAGCTTATAGCAATTCATCAGTTAAAAAAAATAGGGGCAGCTAGGTAGCACTTCTGGGACCTGGATTCAAATCAAGCTCAGGCTACTGGAATGAAAGTTTTCTCTGTCTGCAAGAATCCGACATGAAATTCAGATCCTAGATCTACTGCAAAAAACTGTCATTTAATGGCAATCTCACAACTCCTCAAACAGCCTACCCATGTACCCCCCCTAACTTTTTTTTTTGAGTGCGTAGCCCATTCACAGTTATGCGCATGCGCGAAACTTAACATTGCAAAAAACGGTCTGAACGGCGCATCTTATAGGGAACATTGCAGCCTACCCAAATTCCTGATTGAGATTATTTAAGGGGGAGGAACAGTGATCTTTTATTTACCTCCAATCCTGAGGTCAGAGTTGAGTCAGATACAATGGGAGTAATTTTAACCTAATTTATTGGGCACGAAACTTACAGGCTTGGGTGGAATGCCAGTTTTACACCCGCCCAATATTACTCTCTATCGAATTCAATGCGAGTTTCTTCACGGGTGGGTTAGGTTAAACTTGACGTCAAGCACTCAAACCGACCTCTTGCGAAATACCCTACAGTAAACCCAACTCTAAACTAGTCTGGTTTGGATTTCAAGGTCAGCCAACTGGGATGGCCTTTGAGAATCTGCTCCTTTTCCCTGGTACAACTACTATTTTCACTCTAGTGAAGTAACTGATGTTATTCTGGGTGGCATGGAATCTGTAATATTTCCATTTTCTGTTAACTTTGGTATTACACCTAAGTGCAAGCATGGCTATTCTGTTGCCTCTTGTAAAACTTCTATTGTACCTGGCATCAGTCTAAATCATCCCAAGCCAACTCTATCTCTGCTCAGAACATCCATAAATTCACAAATACAACTTCTAACTGCAACTTTATTGAAAATAAGGATCCTGCTAGCTTGCTGCCCCTTTAACAACCAGTCCTTCTGATCCTTTATCAAAAAACAGTCTCTTGCATCTTCTGGGAAGCCTCCTTTCCACCCCTACAACTGCTTAAACATCGGCGGCCGTGCCTTCAGCTGTTTGGGCCCCAAGTTCTGGAACTCCCTTCCTAAATCTCTCCGCCTCCCTTTCCTCCTTTAAAATGCTCCTTAAAACCAATCTCTTTAAAGAAGCTTTCGGTCATTTGCCTTAATTTCTTCTTTTGTGGCTCAGTGTCTTGTAACACTGTTGTGAAGCAGCTTGGGACGTTTTACGTTAAAGGCGCTATATAAATAAAAGTTATTAAGTTATTATGGCTCTTAAAGAAAGATCTGCATAATCTGGTTTTCAATTCTGGTCTACAATTATAACTGGCCCACCAGGTCAGTCAGATGCTCTTTCCTTCCTCCTCCTATCTTCAGGTCCTTCAAGCACAGGCTTGGCATCATCTAATTACCACTTAATTATTTACTTCATCTATTTTTATTCTTTCCAAACTTTGGGATTAACTGCAATTTGGACCTTTACTTCTCAATTTAAAAAATAATTAGGTTACTTCTCGTGTCTTGAGAATATGTATAAATATTTGGAGAGAAGTTAGTATAGCTCACCTGTTATGCCACCCTGTAATCATACTGCCTTCCTAAAAGTTACTGGTCTAGGCTCATATGAAGAATGGTCATTTGGACAAGTTACCAGAGGGTGCTCAGCACCCATGGAACTTGGGGGAGAAAATAAGTATTGAAAACCATTTGTGAAACCTCAGCATTTCAACAAGTCTCACCATAATGTCCTGCAAGCCAAAAGTTATCAAAATGATAAAAACCTTCAAGGTGATTACATTGACCTCAATCAGGAATCACCATAGTGAAAGGGAATGGGGTACAACCCGATTATTATTCCAAAAAGGTATTTATAAAAATAGCTGTTTGTAGATATTGGTACATTTTTACGGGTGTTTTTACTGGTTAATGGGAGTACTTGGAGCACTTATCTAAGTTCTGATGTTTTATATGCATTTTTGTTCCAAAATAAAGCACAATGATAGTAGCTTCAGTTCACTCAGCAAACAGTATCCACATTCTAAATGCACCCTTCAATCACATGTCTTGGAGCAACCACTGTTATTAAGATTACTGAATGCCACGTTTCAACAAAGATTAGTTCCTCCACAATATAAAGATTAATTTGCAAAGAACTGAAAATAGCTTCAAAACATCAGCAGTTTAAAAATCTAACAAACAGCTGATACATCCAGCACATCACCATTCATCACAAAGAGAAGATGTTACATCCACTGACAACATATTTTAAAACTCCCCATAAATACAATTAGTGAAAATTCACATTTTCACTAACATCTCAGTGTGCATCAATCCAATTATAATAAAGATGTACAAGTACACTTTGAAAGGCAGGTACAGATATATTTTATATTGCGACATTACTGCATAACCTACTAATGAATTCATTAAATACGAGTCAATGTCAGTTCCATCAAAAGCAAATAATTGTCGTTTGCTTCTCAAGTGTTTGCAGCATTGTAAAGTAAAATTAAATGTACAGATTGAAAGGCTTGTCTATCAGCCCTTACTGAAGCATTTGGTGCTATAAAAATTACATTGGAAGTTTGAATTTGAACTCGGGTATGCTTTGTAAAACCCTATTTTATTCCAATTTAAGACTATTCCATCATTAAAATAATTAGATTACATCTCAACCTTCTCTGTAAGAAGACCAATGGCATACATTCGAAATGCACAAAAGCAAAATACTGCATAACCTTCTCTGGACCCATCTTTTGTTTCTTTACTTGTTCCATTATCACCCCCTTTTGCCTTGCACCATCTACACTTTTGTCATTTAATCACTCCTGCCCCTGATCTTTCCCTGGTTCTGTACTTCATCTCCAACACCTTCCAGCTCTGATGAAGGCCACTGTTTCTCTCTCCACACATGCTGCCTGACCTGTTGAATGCTTCCAGCATTTTCAGTTTTTAATCCCGAATACACACCTGTATAATAATTTTCACTTTTAGCTTTTAAAAAACAATCCAGAATTTTGTATCTTGGTTTAAAGAGAGCTAGTGCCACCAATGAAGACACAAGACTTGATGCTGATAAGGACCAACTCTTTACAAACCTTCAAGAACGTGTTCGGTGTATTTTTGAAAAATGACATGATCATAGCAGAAGGAAGATAAGATTCCAAGAACCAATGTGGGATCTCCTGGGGCTTGCCTGATCATCTTTGAGGGCTCAGAGCAGAGAAGAATTTTCAGCAGACAATTCCTAAACTGACTACAGGTCTGTGTTTTTTTTTTAAACTCTCCCAGGAGGTAATGCAATGAAATGTTAAGGTACACGGGGATGAGTTCAGCAAAAAAAAGTACAGATCTGATGATCTTTTCTCATTCTAAGTATGTAACATGACATCCCCATCATTGGTATGATCACCAATAGTGGGCGAGGAAAGATTGAAAATTACCACTTCGCATGTGTTTGCAAAGCAGCTTTGGCAGATGCCTTAGAGGTGATCACCTGTTTAAGCCACCGTCGGAAGAATAGTGGATAATCTCGGTGAGATCCATGGTGGAGAAAGGAAATTAAATCTGCCAAGTGAGCCACTTTTATTGATAAGTTTCCAATTTAAGTCAATTCAGTAATAAAGATTTTCCTACATCAAATATTAGATCCTAACTGATCTCTTCATAGTCAGCCTGAACCCAGTAACAATCACACCTACTCCAACAGCTTTACCAATGAAGCAATGGGCCCCCAACTCACAGCAAAAAAGAGAAGACTTGCATTTATAGCGCACCTTTCATGACCACTGGATGTCCTAAAGTGCTTTACAGCCAATGAAGTACTTTTTGAAGTATAGTCACGTTGTAATGTAGCCAATTTTCACACAGCAAGTTCTCACAAACAACAATGTGACAACAACCAGATCATCTGTTTTTGTTATGTTGATTGAGGGATAAATATTGGGCAGGACACCGGAGATAACTCCCTTACTCTTCTTCAAAATAGTGCCATGGGATCTTTTCCGTCCACCCAAAAAGCATACGAGGCCTCGGTTTAACGTCTCATCTGAAAGACTCCCTCAGTACTGCACTGGAGTGTCTGCCTAGATTTGTGCGCTCAGGTCTCTGGAGTTGGACTTGAACCCACAACCTTTTGACTCAAGAGGCGAGGGTGCAACCAACTGAGCCAGTAACTAGAAGATCAAAAAAAATTGACTTCTTGGTATTTCTGACATTTGTCTCAAATAGTGAGCACATAAATAAAGTTTAGTAACACAATACCTGAGGTAACATACCTGGGTAAGTCTTTGTATAAGTCATCTTATTGAAATCTTCAGCCATGAGGAACTCCTAAAGAAAATATATGTATACACATGCTTACTCTTTAAGTAGTACAAGCAGATCTCCTAAGGTGCTGCTCACCATAGTTTAGAGCATATGCAGTTTTAGAAGGACAGGTGTTTCATAAAATGTAATGTTTTTGTTTTAATACCTGCACACACTTTCCTTAGGGAATAATGTGAAGTAATGGAAAGGTTCGCAGGTATCTTTATACCAGCATGTAGGGCGGTTAGTCCTATACAGTGTAAGGTTTTATGGGCTCCCATGACCCATGGTATTGGGGGGGGGGGGGCATACCAACCAGACATGAATATCCTGTTGGATGCCACCCTAGAACCTTGCACCTGCTGACTCAAAGGCAGCAATGCTACCACTAAGCCAAAGGTTCACTCCATACCATACAATGCATTATTCTTCCTCTAAAGTACAACTGTGTGTAACTGATGTATATCCTTTTGTGGTTATAAAATGCCTTCCTGGGTTAATTAAAGGCTAATTGTTCTAAGCAGACCCTCAAGTCAGTGAGAGATCTGAATTGCTCTCTTTTTCTTTTTTTTTTTTAAAAAAAAGTGTTTGTCATCAAATCAATATGAATGTATTCTCTGTTGGTGAAAAATATTCTCTATTTTGAAAATGCCTGGTTTTCTTCCATATTTAAAAAAAAAACTGACACAGAAATTTGCCAGTGTGACACCTGACTGTGATATGGACATAGATTACATTCCAGTCTTCGTAAACTCACTGAACAACTTAATTTGGAAACTTCATTTGGAAGCCTCAATTCTGATAGTTTTAAAGGCAGAAACTGTAGAGTCGGAAGGTTATACCAGGTACAGTAGTATAGCTGCCTGGCATTCGTTCCTTGTGCTACAGGATACGACGTTAAATCCATCATTGCCTGAAGAATTCAGGATCTGAGCTGAATATAGGGAGCTGGAAGTGGACACACAAATGGTTTCTCCCTCTGAAGAAAATTACTTAAGGCCATTCTTTGTGACAAACAGCTGGTTCAAGTGGAACACTGATAAAATCCTTTGAAGTAGGTCACTTATCCACCTTCTCAGCTGGGGACTGAGAACTGTGGAGTGGGAAGGGTGGGGGGGGGGGGCGCGGGCACAATGAATTAAAAATATAAATCATTCAGTGAAACATTAAAATGTAAACTAATGCACTTAGGACATTGCTAACGTCTGAGCAATGCAATGAAATGAACATTATGTCCAGCACTGAACATGAATCAACAGATTTTTTGTATTATCCCTGATTTTGTTTCAGCAAGAAACAAGAACTGTAATCTTAATCCTTATGAATAGAACAGAGATAGGACATAAGGCAGGCATACGTACCACAATCGCTCCATTATCCTGCCCTATAAAAATCCGTTTGTTGTCAGGATTGTAGGAAATGGCAGAGCAGGGAGCTTTAAAAATAAAATAAAAAGTGGGTAATTAACACAAGCTGGTCACATCAGAAAACATTTTCATTATTCTTTAAAGGAATACTCCAAGGAGGATTCACAAACTTATTTGTAACTATAAAGTTGATACCCATTTCTGTTTAGAACGACTGGTTTTCTAGCATCAGTGGTTGTCTCACCTTTCTAGATCCATGCAATTATAGTCCACCCATGTTGATTTAAAGAAATTTACACCAATCAAAAACTGAATTAGGACAAGACAACTTTTTCGTGCTCGACAGAGTCCCTGATTCACCTATTTCCAAATAGAATCAATCAGATATAGAATCCAAATAATAGGCTCAATTTTCCCCAAATATCTGCGCCGTTTTGTTGGCGCTTGCCGCTTTTTTGGTGTAAATTAAAATATCCACATTTCCCCAAAGTTTCTGCAACAGCATAACTCAGTTAGTTACGATTTTTTTAGGTTAGTTTTTTTTGCGTCATAGACCTGATATCTGTGCCAGTTTTTCAGATTTAAGCAAGTTGGCTGGCAGAATCGCGCCCTCGCACAGCGCAGGGGCTCGGCTTCAAAAGATGCCAGGGGGGGTGGGGGTGGGATGGAAGCCGAACTGAAGGGATGCGAACCCTTATACATATAGCAGCTTCAAAAGAAACCGGGGGGGGGGCGGAGGTGGCAGAGTTGGGTGGAAGCCAAACTGAAGGGATGAGTACCCTTATACATACAGCAGCTTCAAAAGAAGCCCGGGAGGGTGGTGGATGCCGTGTCTGTGTTCGGATGAGGGAGCGATTCTGCCGGCCGACCCTCGAGCCCGGTGAGGAGACGTTCGGTTGGTGGTGGGGTGGTGCTTTGAAAAAAAATCAAGCATTAAAGAATTGCATTTGACTTCGCTGCCCCAAATGTCTTCGTTGAATGCCTAGCTTCCCGTTCTAAGCAAGCATACTGCGCATGCGCAGACCAGGGTTTGGTTCATAATAGGGGGTCGTCCTTTGTCCTGCTGTTTTGAGCTTCTTGCACAGCTACAATTTAATTATGGGGGCAATATTGACAATGCCATACCTCGTGTAAGCCTTCTGCATGATGGTGCTGTGGAGGAGACATTTGATTAGACAGCATCGCATGAGGAACCTCCGAGCACATAGGATGATGGGCAGGAGGCCTTACCCACATCGAGTATATCGAATCAGACATACATATCTGCACCTGAGTGATGCAGACTGTGTGAGAAGGCTGCGTTTCTGCAAAGAAGTTGTAACCAAGATCTGTGAGTTAGTAAATGCAGACCTGCAACCTAGATACATCAGGAGGACTGCTTTGGCAGTTGAAGTAAAGGTTACAGCTGCACTTTCATTTTAGTAGAGTAGACAAAGATGGTTTACATCCAACCATGGGAAAACTGAATGCAATTGGAAATGCACCCACTCCCAGGAATGTCACTGAACTTCGTTCATTCTTGGGTCTTTTGAACTATTATGGGAAGTTCCAACCAAATTTGGCTACTGTATTACATCCAGTGAATGAACTATTGAAAAAACAGGTCCATTGGAAGTGGTCAAAAGAATGCGATACAGCATTCAAGGAGTGTAAAAGCAAATTGGTAGAGAGCACCGTGTTAGTTCACTATGACATATCTAAGGAGATTAAGCAAGCATGTGATGCATCTGCGTATGGTGTTGGGGCAGTAATCTCTCATGTATTACGTAATGGGCAGGAGAGACCAATTGCTTTTGCTTCACGCACTCAGTGCCAGAGAGAGTAATTATGCACAAATCGAAAGGGAAGCTTTGGCATTAATTTTTAGAGTCAAGAAGTTTTACAAATACTTGTATGGTCGTAAGTTTACCATCGTTACGGACCATAAGCTCCTAACAACAATCTCCATCCAAAGTCCCCACTTCCAACATTAGCTGCAGCCCGAATGCAGAGATGGGCTTTGATATTGTCAGCATATACATATGATATTGAATACAGACGATCAGCGGATCACAGTAATGCTGATGCTATGTCTAGATTGCCTTCCCCAT
The DNA here is from genome assembly GCF_044704955.1 of Pristiophorus japonicus. NCBI lineage: Eukaryota > Metazoa > Chordata > Chondrichthyes > Pristiophoridae > Pristiophorus > Pristiophorus japonicus. Next base: position 215,469,875 of record NC_091982.1, on the reverse strand, counting down.
CACAAGTTACACCCGATAGGGAAGAAGTGTTCTATTTTTCATACATTGATAAACTGCCAGTCACAGCTGAAGAGATTGGTAGACCAACCAAACGTGACCCAGTGATGTCAAAGGTGTATGATTATATTGCACAAAGGCTAGCCAAACCAGGTAACAAAGATATTCATCCATTCTTCATTCGTAGGAATGAATTATCAGTCGATAAAGATTGTATCATGTGGGGTGCAAGAATGGTTATACCAAATAAATTCAGGTCCAAATTATTAGGAGACCTCCATGACCAGCACCTGGGAATGTGCTTGACCAAGAGTTTTGCATGCAGTTACTTATGGTGGCCAGTTCTTCATAAAGATAGAGTACATCGTGAGTCAGTGTACGACATGTCAAATCGGTAAGCAAGCAACCACCATCAGTACCATAACTACCATGGAAATGGCCTCCCACGGTGTGGTAAAGGCTACATATTGATTTTGCTGAGCTAGGACAATAATTGTTCATTGTGATTGATAGCCATTCGAAGTGGGTCGAGGTGTTTCTAATGTGGAAAATAACAAGTAAAACATTAGACATTTTGCGAAGTTTATTTTCTTCATTTGGCCTCCCAGAAGAAATTGTTTCGGATAATGGACCACAATTCCGTTCAGAAGAATTTGCACAGTTAATGAGCAAAAATGGTGTGAAACATACCAAGGTTCCACCATACCACCTTGCTTCGAATGGTGCAGCAGAGCGCACTGTACAAATTGTAAAATGTGCCCTCATAAAACAAATGTTAGATCCAAATCCAAAGAAACAACAGTTGTCATTGGATCACAAATTGGCTCATTTTCTAATTACGTATCATAATACTCCTCATACAACTACTGGTAGAACACCAGCAGAGTTGTTTCTCAAACGGCAGCCATGAACCAGATTCTCATTGTTAAAACCAAATTTGGCACAGTCCGTAGAAGAGACAGTTAAGGCAGAAAGTGAATCATGATAGAGGTAGAGTAAAAGAGAGAAGTGTGAAATTAAATCAGAAGGTGAGAGTGAAGAACCATCACCATAAGTGGGTAAAGTGGTTACTAGGTAGAATGGTGAAGATATGTGGTCCTCGCACATATTTGATAAAGATGTTGGATAATGGACAGGTTAGGTTTGTTCACATTGATCATATTTTACTTACAGACATGGAAGTAATTGAAGGTGGGAATGATTCAATTATTTCTGACTCATCAGATAGTTTTGATACACTAGTAGCATATCCTACATCTAGTGTACTGGAAAGAAATCCAAGAGAAAATCAGAACTTAAGTCTGAGCCCGAGTCAGGAAACCCAACAGTCTGAAGTTGGAGTAAGTTTAAATGGAAATCAAGGGCAACCCTTGGAGGAAAACTTTCCTCAGCATCAGCCTCAAATGAGTTTAAATTCGACACCATGTTTGGAAGGTTCTGTTCGAGAGCGAAAGTATCCTCTTCGAAACAGAAAACAAGTGGTAAAGTTAAATTTGTAAATATGGCAAAATAAGTCCATATCCTTTGTTATGTATAAACATGCAAGTTATATATAATGTTTGTTATAATAACTTCTTCATTAAGGAGGGAGAAGTGTAATGTCTGTAAGCTTGTAATGTTGTAGTTCTACACGGTGGATGTGGACATATTGTGTTGCTGCAACGAAAGGTGAATAAATGAGTCAGCTGACCAGAAGCTTCTGGAACTTCTGAGATGCTATCTGCCATTATAGAAAGCTGTATGTGCTGTGCTCTGTGAATATATCACACTTAGAAACAGTGATGCTTCAATAATGTAATAAATCATTAAATCATACAACACACCACAGCTTTTAACTTTTCATTTTGCTACACTATTCCCAAAGACAAATAACTGTACTTGAATGGATAACAAAATGCTGGAATTCTGCCATGATATGCTTTCAAAATAGGCTTTCAGAGGACGGAATAGAAAGAGGCACTTCAGAAGATTGTAGTTGTAACAATGTTTTTTAAAAATCATTTCAAAGTAGCAATATTCAAAACCGCCAGAAGCAAGTGGCTGTCTCATGTGATGATATCACAAGGTAACACATTATAACCCCTCCAGCTTAATCAATCAGTTTGTTTATGGGACCCATGTTGAAACCTTTAATGACAGCAACATCATTTCAACTTTAAAAGAAATTAAGCCAAGGGCTGACTCAGACATTCACTTTACATCCCTATGGTTGCAGGTTCAGGCTCCCAGTATTCGTCCAAATTTGGATCTTCCAGCCACATTTGCAATGACGCATTCTGGGCTGGAAAATTAAGAGGCTCTTCACAGTAACAAAGGGCCCAAGTTTCGAGCCGCGCCTAGAACGGCGCAGTCCAGACCTGGACGCCTGTTTTTCGCGCCACAAAGTGCGCCTAAAAAAAACCTCCATATTCTCCACCTCCCTGCAGGTCCTCTGGCCCTCGGCGCAGCGCAGCAGGAGCTGTAGGGGGCAGAGCCAGGTCCCTGCGCTGAAAACAGTGCCGGGACCTCTGCACATGCGCGCTACAGTGGGCGCGCAAGTGCAGTAGCTCCAGGCGCCCGAAACTGTGTGGGAGGGGCCCAAAGCACGCAGCCCCTAGCCCTGGCCGAATGGCCTCACTGGGGCTGCGTGAATAAGGCTCCTCCCACGGCCAGCTCCTGCTTCCTCCCGACCCGACTCGACTCCCGCTTCCCGCCTCCGGACCGGACCCGACACCCGCTCCCCCCCTCCCCCCCCCCCCCCGCCTCCAGACCGGACCCAACACCCGTCCCCCCCCCCCCCCCCCCCGCCCCGGACTGGATCCGACCTGACATCCCTCTCCCTCTCCCGCTCCCTCTCTCCCTCTTTCCCCCTCCCCCGACCCGAACCGACCCAACCCAACGCCACCTACCTGTAAATCTGGTGCTGGGGACGGGCCCTGCCCGAAGTCTCGGGCCCGGCCCATTCAGCCTCCCTCCCCCTTCTCCTTCCCTCCCCCCCCCACAATCTCCTTTCCACCCCCCCATCTCCCCTTTGTTCCCTTCTCACCCCTCTCCCCCCCCCATCCCCCCCATCCCTTCCCCCTTCTCCCCCATCCCTCCCCTCCCTCTGCCCCCCTCCCCTCGCTGTCAGAAACACAGACACTGACAGACAGAGAATGAGAGACACACAGACAGACAGAGAGATAGAGACACTGACAGAGACACACTGAGGGGGGCATCCCAGCACACTGTTGGAGGGCTCCCGGTGCTGCAGTCAGTAAGTGGAAAATGTTTTATTTATTGATTTAAAAAAAAAAAAATATTTCTTGTTAATTTCTTTTGATTATTGGTGTATTTATCATTTATTATTGATGATGGCTCTTTATTTGTAAAACTGAAGTGTTTAATGTTTGTAAACTTCCCTTTAAACACCCCCCCGCCCCCCCACCATTCCCTACGCCTGATTTGTAACCTACGCCTGATTTTCTAAAGCGTAGACAAGATTTTTTCAAGCGTACAAAAATCTTCACTTACTCCATTCTAAGTTAGTTTGGAGTAAGTCTTCACCCACGAAACTTTGAAATCAGGCGTAAGTGGCCGGACACGCCCCCTTTTGAAAAAAAAATTCTGTTCCAAAGTGAAACTGTTCTAACTGACTAGAACTGGAGCAAACTAAATGACGAGAATTCCGATTTCTAAGATACTCCGTTCTACACCAGTTGCTCCTAAAAATTAGGAGCAAATCATGTGGAAACTTGGGGCTATAATGTGTTGCCAGCATAGGGCAGTGGATTTGGAATACAGTTCTGTTTGATATTTCTTAATAAAGTCAGAGAATACGGTGAACAATTAAATAATATTGTGCTTATAAAAGAATGAGCAAAGGCATTTAAGTAGCATCTTTCAAGTCATCAGGATATCCCAAAGCACTTTATAGCACACAAGTTAATGTTGAAGTTGGTATGTTAGCAAATGCAGCAATTTATGCACAAGGTCCCAATAAATTAATCTAATTTGTTGCGGTCAGAAGTGGGACCAAGATTAGCTTGGACTTCTTCAAATAATTCCATGGGAACTTTGAAATCCACCTGAACAGATGGCACCTGTGATAATGTAGCACTCCTTCAGTCAGCCTAGATTATGTGCTCAAGTCCTAAAGGGGGGCTTGAACCTACAACCTTCTGACTCAGGAGAGGAGAATGTTACTACTGAGTCAAACTTAAGCAACATCATAAACTGTAAGCAATGCATGCCAGGAAATTAAAAACAGAAAAAAGAACAGAATGAAACACTTGATAGAAAAAAAAATAGCTGCCATTTTGTCAACTCCTTTCCCCTCTAAGAAGAGTAGGACAGTAACTGGGGAGAGTAGGTGGTGATGGGGAGGAAAGAGAAAGAAGGACCAGGAAGGAGAATGTGTGGAAGATCAGTTTCCCAGGGCCTATTTCGTTGCTGTGTGGAGGAATGGGGCAGTGGACCAGCGTGGAATCCCCTGCTCAGTGGGGAGGGGGTGCAGCAGATGAAATGCTGCTTGATGGGGCTACAGAAAGGAACTGAATTGCTGGTCAGTGGCAATGGGGCAGAAATGCTCAGTGTGAAAAAGGGGAAGCAAGGTCTGTGAAAAAGGGTCTTTGCACAAGTCGATATGATACGGAGTGTGGTAGAAAGTGGCCATTTTGTTGGTCCATAGAGGGAGGCAGAGAAAGGTTGAATGCAGTATTGTGGGGGGAGGGGGCCGGTAAAGATATAATTGCTGATAAATGGGTAGTGGTGAGGTGCGGCCGGGGGGGGGGGGGGGGGGGGGCGGTAGGAGGGGACACTTAATTTTAGAACTGTAAACAAAAGGTGTAGGAGCTGAGAAATTAAGGGCTGAGTGGGGACAGGATGTAGTGGACAATCGAACAGGTGAGCACAAAGATTCGAGTGTGCAATTAATTGGAAAGTCGAACAGGTAGATTAACGGATTGGGAAGAAGCCAGTCAAGTAAACAGATTGGTGGGGTGAGTATAGGTCCTGGGGAACTAAAAGGGAGCTAACGGGCTGGAGGATTAAAAGTTTAAAATTCACATTTAAACTCTAACCTACCTGCTTTACTTACCTATACCAACATGGCTGTCAGCAGAGACGAGAAGAAATTTTTAAATGAATTGTACTGGTCATTTTCTCCCTGAGCTGGTAAGACATTCTGTTACTATGACCTGTCTCAGCAGACCTCAATGTCCATTGTACCATATGGGTGATACTTTGTGATTTCAAACCAATATCAACAGATACTTATACATTTCAAAGACTGCTTCAGCAGTGATCTTACACTGCATATTAGAACACGGTGCAGCCTATTAGAAATCTATCGCCATATTTTGAGTTTCACATTGTGTACTTCTGATGGTACAAGTTTCTAGAATTCTTTTGATCATTCTGAGACTTCACAAGCACCACAATATGGTGAGAAAGATCGGTTGATAAAAAAATCTGTTCTACTTTCTTTATACACTGATTAGACATATGAAAGAAAATCCTCAGGGCTCCAGTAGAAACCACTGGTTCATGTATCACACTTATTCCTACTTTGCAAAAGCAACTTTTTGGAATCAACCTGAAGTTGGAAAAAGAGCTACATTAGTGAGCACTGTATTGAAGCCACTCTAAATCTATTAATTTGAATGCGTTACTCACCTGCTACTGTATGAAAGATGCTTGGCCAGTACTGACCGCTGTCTCGCTTCAACCACACACGTATTGTTCTGCAGAAAGAGCAAGGGGCATTAGTAAACAGTAAATGGGAGAGTCTCACAATCATGTACATTCCCACTGGAATGGAACATGGAATCATAATCCTTGTTTCAATCACCACAAATTGAATCTATCAGCCTCAGTCAGCTCACATTTTCCCTATTTTGTTTTAGGAGGAAAAAGCTAGAGAGTTCTTCTACCTATAAGCAATTTACAGTTTTCTCTGCAGTTCAGAATACATGATTAGGATTTTTAATGAGAGCAAGAGGGTCAGGCCATTAAGATGGGAATTTCATACTTACTATCCAGCACATATCTATGGAAGCATAATTGTGCAAGGGATGCATTCTTTCTACATTAATCCTTGCACTTCAGTTTTAATAGCAATGTATTCAACTTAATTACAGGAACATAGTTAGCACAGCACTGAAAATTCATAGCACCCTTCTGTCGGCATAGCTTGTCACAGAGAGAACACAAGCAAATGAGGGATTAAAAAGTAAAACTCAGCTGAAAGACACCACAAGAATTGATGGCTTTACACATCTGTCTGCTTAACAAGATAAAGAACATAAGAAATTGAAGCAGGAGTAGGCCATTCGGCCCTCGAGCCTGCTCCGCCATTTAATATCATGACTGACCTTCTACCTCAACTCCACTTTCTTGCACTCTCCTCATATCCCTCGATTCCCTTAATATCCAAAAATCTATCGATCTCAACTCAGCCGCCACCTCCCTCTGGGGTAGAGAATTTCAAAAATTCACCACCCTCTTGGGTGAAGAAATTTCTCCTCATCTCAGTCCTAAATGGAATCCACTTATTCGGAGACTGTGATCCCTGGTTCTAGACTTCTCAGTCAGGGGAAACATCCTCCCTGCATCTATCCTGTCAAGCCCTGTAAGGATTTTGTATGTTTCAATGAGATCACCTCTCATTCTTCTAAACTCTCGAGAATATAGGCCTAGTCTACTCAATCTCTCCTCATAGGATATTCCTCCCTATCCCAGGAATCAGTCTGGTGAACCTTTGTTGCACTCCCTCTACAGCAAGTATATCCTTCCTTAGGTATGGAGACCAAAACTATACTAGTTGAAAAAACTATACACCTACTCTCTGTTTTCTGTCCATTAACCAATCCTCAATCTATGCTATTATGTTACCCACAATCCCATGAGCCCTAATTTTGTTTAATAATCAAATGCCTTCTGAATATCTAAATATATATCCATTGGTTTCCCCTTATCTATTCTGCTAGTTACAACCTCAAAACAGATTTGCCAAACATGATTTCCCTGTCATTAATCCATGTTGACTCTGCCCAATCCTATTATTATTATTTTCTATGTGCCTTGTTACCATGTCCTTCATAATAGATTCGAGCATTTTCCCAACTACTGATGTCAGGCTAACTGGTCTGTAGTTCCACATTTTCTCACCCCCTCCTTTCTTAAATAGTGGGGTTGCATTTGCTACCTTCTAATCTGCAGGAACCGATCTAGAATCTTTTGAATTGTGGAAGATGATGACCAATGCATCCACTATCTCTATTGACACCTCTTTCAAAACCCTCGGATGTAGGCCATCAGGTCCAGGGGATTTATCGGCTTTCAATGCCATTAATTTCTCCAGTACTATTTTTTGACTAATACAGGTTGAACCTCCCTTATCCGATACCCTCGGGACCTGGCCTGTGCCAAATAAGGGATTTTTCCAGATAAAGGGAGGTTACGGGGTTGGGGGGGGAAAAAGGGTGGTGGAGGAGGTGGGTGCCCCAGGTGGGCCAAAGTGTCGGCGACCTGAGTGTCGGCGGGCCCCCGGCGTGCTGAGTGTCGGTGCGGCCCCAAAGTAGGGGTGGAGGTTGGCCTCGTTCTGCGCATATGCCCCTGGCCACCAGAATCATGCCGGACGAGGGATAGTGCCGGATAATGGATTCCTGGATAAGGGAGGTCCAACCTGTACTAATTTCTTTCAATTCCTCATCTTGCTAGATCCTTGGTTGTCCACTATTTCCGGGAAGTTTTTTGCGTCTTCTTCCATGAAGACAGATACAAAGTATTTATTTAATTTTTCTGCCGTGTCTTTATGGCTGCATCTATTTGTACTAACTGAAAGGCAGCTGTTTCTCTGATTGGCTCTCCATTTTCACATGACCTATTGCTGATTGGTCCCCTTGGAGGTTAACCCACACCCTGAAGTTCCTCTGGAATGTATAACTGGAACCGCCCAGCCCAAGTTCTGAGTGCCTTTCCAATTTGTAATTCAATCCATTTTGACTTTAGAAGCCACAGAGGATAGATCTCCCCAAAAACCACCAAGTTCCAGCCAAAGTCCATTACCCCAGTGTAAGTGCATCCCTCCGCCAGCTGGAGACCCTTACCCCAGCACATGTGCTGCCTCCCACAGCCGAAGTCCCTTACCCAAGCGCAAGACCTTAGCTCCAGTCATAGATGGGGCATTTTGTGCGGAATGTTAACAGGTTTATTGGGTATGACGTGAATAGTGATAGTGTCATGACTTCTGGATTTCATCCACCCCAATGATGTCCCTTGTAACACACCGATCTTGCACGCACTAGGGGGTTGGAAGAACGTAATCCGTCTTCTCGGAGTTCCCTCTCTCCCCGCCGATCCCCCGCCCATTCCCCCCCCCGCCCAACTCTCTCTCTCCCTCATCTCTCTCTCTCTCTCTCTCTCTCTTATCCTCTCCGCTCCACCCCCTCCCCAAAAGTTCTCTCCCAGCTTCTCTCTCTCCCCGCTCACTCCCCCTCTCCCCTCACCCCCACCCACCCACCCCCAGCAGACGCTTGCGGCGCTGTGGGTGGCTCGTGACTGCTGCTGGATGGATCCGAGGCAATGTGGTGTTGGATGCATGTGCAGAACAGGATTAGTGGGAATTGCGCTGGGGGGGGGGGGGGGGGCGGCGGCACAGAGTCAGTGATATTTGTCCTAACTTTCACTCCTGCACATGCGTCAAGAAACGCATGCGCAGAAGAGAGACTTAGTACAAATAGTTACTCAGTTTCTTTATTCCCCATTATAATTTCTCCTGTCTCAGCCTGTAAGGGACCTACATTTACTTTCACTAATCATTGCCATTTTACATACCTATAGAAGCCTGTTTTTATGTCTCTTGCTAATTTACTCTTATATTCTAGTTTCCCTTTCTTTATCAATTTCTTGGTGAATTTTAAAATCCGCCCAATCCTCAGGCTTACTACTCTTTTTGGCAACATTATAAGCCTCTTCCTTTGATCTAATATTATCTTTAACTTCTCGTTAGCCACAGTTGGACCACTTTTCCTGTGGGGTTTCGGTGCCTTAAAAGAATGTATATTTGTTGTAAATTATGCATTAATTCTTTAAATGCTAACCATTGCTTGTCTACTGTCATACCTTTTAATGTAGTTTCCCAATCTACCTTAGTCAACTCGCCCCTCATACCTACATAGTTTGCTTTAAGACCCTAGTTTCAGATTTAACTAAATTACTTTCAAACTTAATACAGCATTCTAATCATATTATGGTCACTCTTCCCTAAGAGCTCCTTTACTACAAGGTTATTAGTTAACCCTTTCTCATTGCACAATACTAGATTTAAAATAGCCTGCTCCCTTACTTGGTTCCTCAAAATACTGATCTAGAAAACTATCTTGTATACATTCCATGAATTTGTCCTCCACACTATTATTGCAAATTTGGTTTGTCCAGTATATATGTAGGTTAAAGTCTACATGATTACTGTATTACCCTTAGATTAAAGACAACATCAATGTAAACAGCCCAAACACATTCTTTTCCTACTCTACTCAAATATTTTGACTAAATCACATTTCTTTTTTTAATTAATCAGGCTCACAGTTTTCCTGACTTTTGACGGCTAATGAAGGGATAAAAGATACCAAGAGGGATAAATAAAAATTACTGCTTTCAATGTTATTCAGCAGTCTCAGTGTGACTACCATGAAAGGACAGAAAAATAGTCAAATCCAACAAGCAAACTTGATCTGTTCATATTGCTGGCAAATTTCAAAATAAGTATAAGCAGCATTTATTCTTAAAAATCATAAATAGTTCGAGTGAATCAGTTCTAGCATGGTCATTTTGGCTATTAAGAAACACTTTTTTAATTCACCTCAATGTATGGTTTTCTTGACAAAACATTACTGCAAAACTGAGTTACAAAAAATTAATTCCAGCATAAAAAATTGGTCACTTCAGTAATATTCAGACCAACGAGCATACCGCTTAGAAAGCAGTAAAATCTGTAAAAAAAAAATGGTCTGCTACTTGAAGCTGAAAGAAAAGATTTATAAGCAATTTTTAAACATTTTCATAAGTAATGGAGTAAACACACGAAACAGGTCTATATAGGATGCCCCCCCCCCCAAAAAAAAACCTCTCATTTATTAGGTGCTGGGTTTAATGATCATTTAATAAACAATTCGTCAGAACCATCAATAAGAAATAACCAATTTATACAACACTTTCAAACCTAAAATATTCAGTAATAGCTGCTTCAAGATTAGAAAACCGTTTTGTTAAAACTTGAAAAAAAGCAGAATATTTAACGTCAGAGCATCCAGTTGCAATAAATCTTTGATCTTGCCTTGATATTATTTTATTATACAAGAGACAGAAAATAACACACTCGAGTCTGTAACGTTTGACAGCTCAAAACTCTAGGAAACTCTGATTGTCTTTCATACTGTCTGGGATGTATTCACAAGAGAGAGTATTAATTCATTCAACAAACATGCAGCTCCACAGAATTTAAAAAAAAACTGACTTTATACATTTCCTATATGTAAGCCATCATTGTTTAATTGTGATAAATTTATATTGTCCCGAACATCGCCTGACTCTGCTCCTGCCTCAGAACTACTGCAGAAACCCTCATCCATGCCTTTGTTACCTCTAGACTTGACTATTCCAAAGGACTCCTGGCTGGCCTCCCACGTTCTACCCTCCATATACTTGAGGTCATCCAAAGTTCTGCTGCCCGTGTCCTAACTTGCACTAAGTTCCATTCACCCATCACCCCTATGCTTGCTGACCTACAGGCTCCCGGTTAAGCAATGCCTCAATTTTAAAACTGTCATCCTTCTTTTCAAATCCCTCAATGGCCTCAATCCTCCCTATCTCTATAATCTCCTCCAGCCCCACAACCCAGTGAGGTATCTGCACTCTAATTCTGGCCTCTTGACCATCCCCGAATTAAATCGCTCCACATTGGTGGCTGAACACTAAGCTCTGGAACTCCCTCCCTATCGAAACATATAAGATAATGAGGGGGCTCGACAAGGTGGATGCAGAGAGGATATTTCCACTCATAGGGGAAACTAAGACTAGGGGGTATAGTCTCAGAATAAGGGCCCGCCCATTTAAAACTGAGATGAGGAGAAATTTCTTCTCTCAGAGGCTTGTAAATCTGTGGAATTCTCTGCCCCAGAGAGCGAGGCTGGGTCATTGAATATATTTAAGGCAGAAATCGACAGATTTTTGAGCGATAAGAGAATAAAGGGTTATGGGGAGCGGGCAGGGAAGTGGAGTTGAGTCCATGATCAGATCAGCCATGATCTTATTAAATGGTGGAGCAGGCTCAAGGGGCCAAATGGCCTACTCCTATTTCTTATGTTCTTCTTATATTCTACATTTCTTTCCTCCTTCAAGGTACTCCTTAAAACCTACCTCTTTGACCAATCTTTTAGTCATCTGACCCAATATCTCATTAGGCTCAATGTCAAATTTTGTTTTAGAATGCTCCTATGAAGCATCTTGGGACCTTTTAAAGCCACTACATAAATACAAGTTGTTGTTATTCAATACAGTAGTGAAATCCTGTTAACATGTGTCCTTTAGAGAGTTTATACTGTACTGAATAGTTTCCAAAGTATCAAAACTTTTCAAAAACAGTGTTCAATACACTGTTACTTCTACATTTCAAAAGATGTTTTAAAGCATTTTGAAACAGGGGGTATAAGCAGAAGTTTGTGTGTGTGGAGGAGTTACAGTCATCATCATCATAGGCAGACCCTTGAAATCGAGGAAGACTTGCTTCCATCCCTGAAGTGAGTTCTTTGGTGGCTGAACAGTCCAATACCAGAGCCACAGACTCTGTCACAGGTGGGACAGACATTCGCCGAGGGAAGGATTGGGTGGGACTGGTTTGCCGCACGCTCCTTCCGCTGCCCGCGCTTGACCTCTTCATGCTCTCGGCATTGAGATTCGAAGAGCTCATTACCAACAAATACAACTAGTTACATTACCAACAAATGCAAATGACATAATCTCAAAAATGAAGACAGTTTAATTATGTATCTCATTCCACCTGCTCAAACCAGTTTCCATGCAGTTTTAATCTTTACGATTAAAAGAAAAACGGGGCAGCATTTTCCTAAAAATGTAAACAAAACAAAGCTCTTGATGCAATGACAAATTGCGTCACTTATCCATGCCGTCTCGGTGACAAAAAATGACACAAACGCTCTACTTTCAAAACACTTCAGATCTCCGGAAAACAGTGCCACTTAACCACATACTTAACCTATAGTGCGAAATACGTGGCGTTCTTTTCAAAATTAAGGCTCGGACTTTGATTTTTTTTTGGTCCATAAACCCAGCTCGCTCAATCTACCTCCCCAGTCAGACTTCGTTTGTACATCGATTCCAGACCCGGGAAACGGGTTTTCAGGCCATGGAAAAGTTCGCAGTTGAGAAAAACACAAAACAACAATGTGGATAGGATTTTTTTTTTTGCATTCAAAATGGGTTTCTCACGGAAAGCACCCCAAGGTGGCAAACTTCAGCGGCATTCGCTCTCAGGACGATCTGAAGCGTGGGGTCACTGTAGCGTGACACCGAAGCCAAGAGGCGCAGCGACTTGTAAACAAAGCTGCAAGCGGCCGGCCGGCAGGCCGGCAGAAAGCGGCCAAGTCCCCGCGGGAAGCGAGGCACTCGCGCAAAGAAAAGCCGCTCGCACTCCCCGCGGGCCACACACACGCGCGCACAAAAATCCCGCACCCAATTCTGTTGCAAGAGTTGCGGCTTCCAACATTTGCTATTTTTAAAGAAAAACAGAATTCCAACCGCATATCTGCAGAAAGATGTATTGATTCCCGCGCCCCCCGCCCGCGCGGGGCTCCCTACCTGTCCTCGCTCACCGTGATCACCCCGTCTTCCTTCGGGATGAGCACGGCCGCGTTCACCGTGTCCTGGTGCCCTTCGATTTTGTTCAGCAGGACCGGGCGGCTGCTTTGCATCCTGGAGTGGATTTCTGCCGCCATCTTTCTGCTATTTTTTGGAAAGCAATCAGCTGACAGGCTCCGTTTTACTCGGTCTCTACCGTATTCACTGAAATAGCGGCGGTTAGCACACCGCATTTGCAAAGGGCGTGCTTGGAAGATGATTGGCAGCTGGCTTCGTGCAACAGATGTTATTTTCGCAATAAACGTTTGGTATTGGCCTAAAAAGCTCATAATCATTCAGCGCAGACACATCCCAGCTATTATGGACCCGTTTTCCAACACATCTAATTTCCCAATTTCTCCCTACACTATACAATCTACCCACCCCATCCATAATAGTGTATGAAATTATATATATATTAAAGATGGGGTTGAGAAATCATGGTGCATTTTTTTGATAATACGGGAATTGCAGTTACTGTATAACATATTAAAATGAAAATTCTCAAAAGCTACAACAGGACATAATCTTGCATATTTAAAGTGCAAACACTGTTATTGCTTATTTATTTTGAATTGGCTAACTGACTCGCCAGGGAACTGGAAGGGCAATTTTGCCAATTTTGTCACATGGATAAAATATCCGATTGACATAATTATATTTTCTTAACACATTTTGACATGTTTCCGCACGAATTATGTCATCGCTTTATAGGAGCAACAACAACAAAAGTTTGCCGAAACTGTTCTATGACGCCACCGTATTAAGACACGCTCCCAATTTGCAACACGTGAACTTTGGTATTTGGTCGTACTGGCAAGAATTTGTAACAAAAACAGGAAATGCTGGAAAGACTCAAGTGAGGCAGCATCAGATAAATTAACCTTTCAGGTGCAAATCTTTTATCAGAACTGGAAGAAATGACAGATCAAGAACATTTAAAAAGGAACAGAAAAAAGGAAGTGAGAGGGGAAACACACACACACACAGAAGTAGAATGATTCGTGAAGTGCTTAAATAGAAAACAGGAGATGGCTCAAATGATTGTTGAAAATATTTACATGATTATTTCCTTTCCCTCCTTAATTTAAAGAGCGATAAAGCATCTTTATCCATTTGGGATGTGCTTACAGAAATACAAGTTATGTTCTTTAAATGAATGCTTTACATCAAAATGTTCTATTATTGTCAGTTTCAATAATTTTTTAATGTTGTAAGCCAAAATCAAGTTTTAATCGTCCCTCATTACAACTACTTTCATTTACTATATTACTAAAAAAAAATCAGATACATTTTATTACCTTCAAATTCAAAATCAAAATGCTGGAAAATGTACCAAAAAGTATAAAGAAAAGTCAAAGTTTCCTCGAAGGAACATTCCCCCAGACCCTAATAGAAAATAAATTTTGCATTATCAGAGCTCAATTTCCCACCATATCCCTCACTCCACCATGACCATCAAGCCAGAGGACCAACCCTAGTTCAAAAGAGTGCAGAAGAGCACGAAAGGAGCAGCACCAGGCGTACCTAAAAATGAGGTGCCAACTTGGGAAATCTGAAACACAGGACTACATGCATGCTAAACAGCAGAAGCAGTATGCTAAAGACAGAGCTAAGCGATCCCACAATTTATGGATCAGATCAAAGCTCTGCAGCCCTGCCACATCCAGTCGTGAATGGTGGTGGACCAGTAAACAACTAACGGGAGGAGGAGGCTACATGAATATCCCTATCCACAATGAAGCTCAGTATACGTGTGCAAAAGACAAGACTGAAGCGTTTGCAACCATCTACAGCCAGAAGTGCCGAGTGGATGATCCATATCGGCCTCCTGAGGTCCCTAGCATCACAGAATCCAGTCTTCAGCCAATTCAATTCACTCCATGTGATATCAAGAAACGGCTGAGTGTGCTGGATACAGCAAAAGCTATGGGCCCCGACAACGTCCCGGCTGTCATGATGCAGACTTGTACTCCAGAGCTAGCCGTGCCTCTAGCCAAGCTGTTCCAGTACAGCTACAACACTGGCATCTATCCAACAATGTGGACAACTGCCCAGGTATGTTCTGTCCACAAAAAGCAGGACAAATCCAATCCGGTCAATTACTGCTCTATCAGTCTACTCTCAATCATCAGTAAAGTGATGGAAGGTGCCGCCGACAGTGCTATCATGCAGCACTTACTCACCAATAACCGGCTAACCAATGCTCAGTTTGAGCTCCGCCAGGACCAGTCAGCTCCAGACCTGATTATAGCCATTGTCCAAACATGGACAAAAGAGC
The DNA here is from genome assembly GCF_044704955.1 of Pristiophorus japonicus. NCBI lineage: Eukaryota > Metazoa > Chordata > Chondrichthyes > Pristiophoridae > Pristiophorus > Pristiophorus japonicus. The sequence goes on along the minus strand of NC_091982.1, from coordinate 215,454,721 downwards.
TTAATTCCAGAGGTGAGGTGAGAGTGACTGCCTTTGACATCAAGGCAGCATTTGACCGAGTGTGGCATCAAGGAGCTCTAATAAAACTGAAGTCAATGGGAATCAGGGGGAAAACTCTCCACTTGCTGGAGTCATTACTAGCACAAAGGAAGATGGTTGTGGTTTTTGGAGGTCAATCACCAGCCCCAAGACATCACTGTAGGAGTACCTCAGGGCAGAGTTCTGGGCCCAACCATCTTCAGTTGCTTCATAAATGACCTTCCTTCCATCATAAGGTCAGAAGTGGGGATGTTTGTTGATGACTGCACAGTGTTTAGTGCCCACATGCAGCAAGACCGGGTGACATTAAGTCATGGGTGGATAAGTGGCAAGTAACATTCGTGCCACACAAGTGCCAGGCAATGACTATCTCCAACAAACAAGAGTCTAGCCACCACCCCTTGACATTCAATAGCATTAGTATCGCCGAATCCCCCACCATCAACATCCTGGGGGTCACTATTGACCAGAACATAACTGAACATAAATACTGTGGCAACAAGAGCAGGTCAGATGCTGGGTATTCTGCGGCAAGTGTCTCACTTCCTGACTCCCCAAAGCCTTTCCCCCATCCAAGAGACACAAGACAGGAGTATGACGCAGCTCCAATAATACTCAAGGAGCTCAACACCATCCAAGACAAATCAGCCTGCTTGATTGGCACCCCATCCACCACCTTAAACATTCACTCCATCCACCACCAGTGCACCATGGCAGCAGTGTGTATCTACAAGATGCACTTCAGCAATTCACCAAAGCATCTTCGACAGCACCTCCAGAACTCACGACCTCTATCACCTAGAAGGACAATGGCAGCATGCACATGGAAACACCCTCACCTGCAAATTCCCCTCCAAGCTACACACCATCCTCTTGGAAGCATATCGCTGTTCCTTTATCGTCGCTGGGTCAAAATCCTGGAACTCCCTCCACACAACACTGTGGGAGTACCTTCACCACATGGACTGCAGCAGTTCAAGAAGGTGGCTCACCACCATCTTCTCAAGGGCAATTAGGACTGGGCAATAAATGTTGGCCTTGCCAGCGATGCCCACATCTCATGAACGAATAAAAAAACAGCCACAGCAGCAGCAGCCAGAACACCAGCAGCCTTCTCCTCAATTACCTGATGTTCCACAGGACAGAAGGGGTCAGCACAGGGGTAATCCACACCAGAGGCGATACCCCCAACACAGGGTATACAGGCAGAAGATGAGCTTCCTGGACATTATTGAGCAGCAGTGTTTCAGGAGGCTGAGTGACTGTACCAAGTCATCGCAGACATTTGTAGCTTGTGAGCACACCTTACCAGTGGCTGTCAAAGTCACTACCATCCTCAACTTCTTTGACTCAGGCTCCATCCAGGGAGCTCCAGCAGAGATTTGCAGGATCTCGCAGTCGGCCATCCACAAATGCATCATCCAGGTGACCGATGCCATGTTTCAGAAGTCAGCCAAATATGTAAACTTTGCCACTAATGAGGCCAGTGCTGCTGAGCGGGTGCTCAGCTTTGTAGCTCTGGCTGGCTTCCCACGGGTGCAGGGGGTCATCAACTGCACATATGTGGCCATCAAGGCACCTGCATATTACCCAAAAGTTTTTCTGAACCACAAGGGCCTCCACTCCCTTCATGTGCAATTCGTTTGCAACCATAAAAAGATCATGCATGTATGCACCAGATTCCAACTGACATGATGAAGATGTGCTTCAGATGTCTTGGCAGATCTGGAGGAGCCCTTCAGTATGCACCAGCCAGGGTCTCCAGAATCAATTTTGTATGCTGCGCGCTGCACAACATAGCGCCGCAGCGAGGATTGGAGTGGGAGGAGGAGCAAGGCGCAGAGCGCAGACCCTCTTCAGAGGAGGAGGAGCAACAGGTGGTACACAAGGAGGATGAGGAAGAACCTGAGGTGGAGAAGGCACAGCAGTGGTATACATTGCTGCCCATGAGGCCTGGGATAGCCTCATAATGGCCAGATTTACTTAACTTGCACCAGTGCAGCCATATGTCACCCAGTTGCTGTGCCAACTTCCCCCACCCCCCAAAAACACCACAAAGCAGTCCTACAATGACCAAGCAATTCCGATCACCCAAACCTCCATTGCTTGAGGTTAAATAATATCTCACCATTCACTCCAAGTGAAAAAGCCACTTCCCAGATAGCAGGCAAAAATGGACAAGACAGGAAAGTTATACAAAGAAATAAATTTACGTGCATCATAAATATAACTGACACGTAACATTAACATTTGTTCATAAACCGCTGTGCATACCCTTTTGCAACTAGGATTTTGTCATTTTTCGTTTACGCGTGCTTCTACAAGGTTCAAGCCCTGAGGCATCAGCAGAGGTAGAGACAAGCTGCTCACTTCTCTGCTGCAACTGCTTCGACACTTTTGGCAGACATCCTCTGGGCTTTGGAGCTTGTCAGGGCCCCACCGAAGACTGCTCCTCCTGCGACTGTGCAGGGGCAGACTCGGCCATCGTGATCCGAGGAAGCATGTGGAGTTCTGACTTAGGGGGAAGCAATGGGGGAGAAGTGGGAGAGCCTTGAGCGGAGCCCCCACTTCCATATCCCCTCTCACCATCAGCCCGCCCATGAGCCACCCGCACTTAGCTGTTAGCAAGGAGCTGGAAATCACCTTGCTGTACATCAGTGGGGCGATGAAGGTCCAAGTCTACATCAGTATGCCCCCCTTGAGAAGAGGTCAATGAGTGTCTGCAATCTGTTGTTCACAGCAAGCATGTTCTTGCTGGACTGGCGCAGTTGATGCTCCATGCAAGTGGCTATTCTTTTCATGGAACAGCACGTGTCGCCATCGCATGCGAGATTGTGGCGCTCATGTTGAAGATGGACTCCTCCATTCTCTGTACATTTGCACACGTTGCGGCTGCAAAAGCTGCCAGAGCCTCACGCAATTGTTGCTGCTCCTCTGAGATTACCCTCTTTCTCGATGGCCCGCAAAGCTGAGCATCTTTATGCACCTTCACTGCTGGGGGACTCTCCACTGCTGTCCCTGTCTTCACCATCTGCTCTTGGTCACTTATGATGTGTGAGATACCAGGTGACAACACTACTCTATATCTCTGACAGGACCCATCAAGGGGCGCATGTCTGCGCTGGTGCTGGGTATGCATGGGTCTGTTGACGGTGTACCCTCAAAGACTGGAGCTTCCTCTGAGGAGTCGTCTTCCTCCTGCAGTTGGACAGTGGGGGGGGGGGGGGTACTTGATGGATCTGTGGGAGAGTAAGGAGATGAATTAGAAGCCTTCTGATAAGAATGCACATGATGACATTTCACTGGCTGTTGACATCGGTCACCATATGAGTGACTGCTGTATGCCATGTGGCTGTAGGAGATTTAACTCTGTCACCAGGTTTCTAGAATGTCCCCCTCTCTCCAATTCCAACCACTAGCAGCTCTGCATCTCCAGAGATTTCCAGGGCCTCCTCCTCTGCTGGAGTCAAATTTGTGAATAGTGGAGGGCCACCTCTGGTTTTCTGCCTCTGCCTGCTGTTGTGGGCTCTCTTTCCTGCAAAGAGGGAAAGAAGAGAACTTTCAGTGTGAGTGATGGAATGAGTGTAAGGAATGGATGGGCCTATGACAATGAGGTAGTAGTGTGACATTGCAAAATGCTCGCCTTCTGTGGTAATACTTGCTATGATTCCATTAGGATGAGGATGAGTGTCAGTGATGGTTAGTCAGATGGGGATGTGAGAGGGTGCATAGACAGAGAGGGATGGATGCATCTGCAAGATAGGTTGGTATGAGGAGTGATGTGTAGGGGTAGGCTTGTGAAAGCAAAGTGATGGGGTTGGGTGACAGGCACATCAGGAGTGGGGCATTGCACTCACCTTTCCTGACCTCATGAAATAATTTAATCTTTTATGGCACTGGATCCACATTCTCCTTACCACATTCCTGTTGCTGACCTCCTCTGCGATCTCTAGCCATGCCCTCTTCGTGCCTCTGGCTGGTCTTTTTCGGCCATCTGCAGGGAAGAGGATCTCCCTGTGTGCTCTTACTACCTGGACCAGCACTTCCAGGGATGCATCTGAGAATATTGGTGCAGCCTTCTGTCTGTGTGTCGCCATGACCCACAGAAATCTCAATATTATGCAGCAATTTGTAGCTGTTCAAAACACTTGATCTCTCCTACAGCAACCATCAAAAGAGATGTCAGCAAGGCTGCTTTAAATATCTGCTCTGAAAACAAATCATCAGTGACGTATCAGGCCTGCTCCATTTAATTGGGCCTGGAAACCCACATGCCTCTTTCAATTGATGTAATTGAGTTCGACACGCAGTGCAGAACGGGCTGTTGAAAAGTTCAGGATGGTGACCTGCTATTCGGCCTGCATGCACCTGCCCCAACATTTAGGTAAGGATTCCGGCCAATATAACTCGAGTGGTCTGTGCTTTAGACTCTGCAGCTATCGGTCTCAGATCAGTGGTGCAATGTAACTGCAGCTTCAGATCATTAGATTAAAAGGCAAAGAAAATATCCTGGAGGTTGTAATGAGAAAGGACATATTTAGGTATGCCTACACCTTTTAGAAACTTTATATATAGAAATAAACTTCCAGAGCTGAGGACTCACAGGCATGTAACTAAGTGCAAGATATTAGTGCAAATAATTTAAATAACCCTACATTTGTATTTCTATGCAATCACACAAGAGGTAGGCTCTTTATATCTATTCACAGTATGACATTCAGTATCACATATGTAAAGTATATATAATAGAAGTACAAGTTAAACCTCTCAAATCCGACACTCTTTGGTCAAGCAACCCCCCCCCCGGTCCGGCATCAATCCCGGCTGGGGGGGAAGTGCATGCGTAGAACGTGGCCGGTCATTGACAGCAGCCTTGTCAGCAGTACCCGGTAAGGTACTGGTAAATTTGGATTTTTTTATTTAGTTACTCGTCGTGACAATGCAAGGCTGAGAGGTGAGAGTAACAACACAATAACAAGGAAGGGGATTTCAGGATGAGAACAAATTGACTGCCTTTTACTGTGAAATGTATACAGGTATAGTGGACAGAAGACTGTTGGATGAATGCATTATGCTTTCATCTGCTAGTCTCACGAGTGATTCTGGACTAAGTGCTGCACAGTAGCCTTCTGCGCAAATCCTGCTTCGGGGATGGGACGCCATCTTGTCAGGCAACGTTTAACAAAGCAGCGCAGAGAAGGAGCACGCCGGGAGTTTTGGAGCTGCAGTGTGGCGGAGGTGGTCAGGGGCACAAGCACTGTCATCAGGACCCGGGAAGTCGAGGGTCAGCGTGACCTTCCGTGGTCCGGCAAATTCTCTGGTCAGGCACAGGCCAGGTCCCGAGAGTGCCGGATTAGAGAGGTTCAACTTGTATGACTATGAAATTATAGTGTGCCACTTGAAGTTTTTTACATGGAATTTGAGGATAGGTTGAACACCATGTGGGCATGTTTACCCACATGTGGAATTAAATAATGATGCTGAGCACTATATTATCACAATAGTTGGTAAAGGCTCTTATATAATTTGTCTGAAAATTCTGAGGCCTGCACAGAGTTTGATGAGCAGCTTTAATAGATGCAGGCGATTTATTTTTAGGGGAGTTGTTCCCAGAATGTCTAACCACAGGATTCTCCTTTTGTTATCAGGATAAAGTGCCTATAACTCTTCTACAGTTATATTGTTTTGTGTTAGCATAGGTTTTGTGCCATTGTGAACGATTTTAAAAGGTTATGTATATCTGTGAAAAATTGACAACAATACTCACTACCCACAGGAGTTGTTCTGCTTTTCCTGTCATTGACAAGTTGGATAGGAAAGCTTTTATGTGTAATGCTCATGTTAATTATGTATGTGCTGTCACCTTCCTGGTTCAGAAAATAACGCTAATCATCATAATCATCATCATAGCCAGTCCCTTGGAATCGAGGAAGACTTGCTTCCACTCTAAAAATGAGTCCTTAGGTGGCTGAACAGTCCAATATGAAAACCACAGTCCCTGTCACAGATGGGACAGATAGTCGTTGAGGGACAGGGTGGGTGGGACTGGTTTGTCGCACGCTCTTTCCGCTGCCTGCGCTTGATTTCTGCATGCTCTTGGCGATGAGACTCAAGGTGCTCAGCGCCCTCCCGGATGCACTTCCTCAACTTAGGGCGGTCTTTGGCCAGGGATTACCAGGTGTCAGTGGGGATGTTGCACTTTATTAGGGAGGCTTTGAGGGTGTCCTTGTAATGTTTCCTTTGCCCACCTTTGGCTCATTTGCCGTGAAGGAGTTCCAAGTAGAGCGCTTGCTTTGTGAGTCTCGTGTTTGGCATGCGAACAATGTGGCCTGCCCAGCGGAGCTGATCAAGTATGGTCATTACTTCAATGTTGGGGATGTTGGCCTGGTCGAAGACGCTAATGTTTGTGTGTCTGTCCTCCCAGGGGATTTGCGGAGACATCGTTGGTGGTATTTCTCCAGCGACTTGAGGTGTCTAGTGTACATGTCCATGTCTCTAAGCAATACAGGAGGGCGGTATTACTACAGTCCTGTAGACCATGAGCTTGGTGGCAGATTTGAGGGCCTGGTCTTCGAACACTCTTTTCCTCAGGCAGCCGAAGGCTGCACTGGTACACTGGAGGCGGTGTTGAACCTCGTCATCAATGTCTGCTCTTGTTGATAAGAGGCTCCCGAGGTATGGGAAATGGTCCACATTGCCCAGGGCCGCACCGTGGATCTTGATGACTTGGGGGCAGTGCTGTGCGGAAAATAATATTGGGCTAGAAATTGTGGTCAGTGGCAAACCTCCAGAGTACCCCTCCAACCCACAATAAAATTACAAAACTACCTGCTGGCAGCGAGACTGTGAAAACTTGTAGGCTCAAGCCTCGAGCCAGAGGGAAGCGCGGATCCCAGGGACGCAGGCGGTGCAAAAGCATTCCTGGGATCACGTGGTCCTGGTCCTCCAATCACAAAGCAGAATTCTATTTTAATTATTTACAAAGAGAATCCCCTAATGAGATGGCAATGGAATCCCCAAATCTAATAATTATACAATTTACAGATTGGAATTTTATTCATAATTACCTTAATTCCACCAACCTCACTAAAAATTAAATTTTTAGATCATAATTTTATACATCATTTAAACTGTAATCTGAGCCAATATTTGCATAAACTTATTTCATACATAGTGTATGTGCATACTTTAGGATATGAAAATCGCTGACCAGTAGGTGGGAAAATAGCCCAATTCTGTGGCAGCAATTACTTTATTGTGGCCCGCACAAATGGCCTATCAACATGTACATTGACAGGTCGCAAGTTCCAGATTTTGTGCATGCAGAAATCCCAAACATGCGGAGGATTTCAAAAGGGAATACAAGGGCATACTCTGAGAGTACGCCGTCATACACACCACAATGGAAAAGGATGGGGTTACAGTATTCAGTTCAGGATCAGTCACACAATGTGTCCAAACCATTACTCTTTGTTTGCTGTTCGTTAGCCAACTTCTTATCCATGCTTCCATTTTGCCTTTAATACAGTGTCATTTAATCATATTAACAAGCATCCTATGTGCCATTTTATCAAGTGATGTTTGAAAATCCATATACATGATATCCAATGAATTTTCTTTATCGATATACTCCATTATTTCATACATTTCATAGAATCATTAAATGGTTACAGCACGGAAAAAGGCCATTCGGCCCGGCGAGCCTGTACCGACTCTCTGCAAGAGCACCTCAGCTAGTCCCACTCCCCCCACCCTTTCCCCATAGCACTGCAAATGCTTTTCTTTAAGAAAGACTTACATTTATATAGCGCCTTTCACAATCACCGGACAGCCAATTAGCTACTTTTAGAGTGTAGTCACTGTTGTAATGTGACTTATCAAACTCCTTTTTTGATTGAGTCTGCCTCCACCACACTTTCAGGCAGTGCATTCTAGATCATAACCACTCGCTGTGTAAAAAAGGTTTTTACTTATGTCGCCTTTGGTTCTTTTGCCAATCACCTTAAATCTGTGTCTTCTGCTTTTTGAACCTTCCACCAATGGGAACAGTTTCTCTTGATCTACTCTGTACAGACCCCTCATGATTTTGAACACTTCTATCAAATCTCCTCTCAATCTTCTCTGCTCTAAGGAGAACAACCCCGTCTTCTCCAGTCTATCCACATAACTGATGTACGTCATCCCTGGAACCATTCTCGTAAATCTTTTCTGCACCCTCTCCAAGGCCTTCACAGCCTTTCTAAAGTGCGGTGCCCAGAATTGGGCACAATACTCCAGTTGAGGCCGAACCAGTGTTTTATACAGGTTCATCATACTTTCCATGCTTTTATACTCTATACCTTTATTCATGAAGCCCAAGATCCTGTCAGCTGTTTTACCCGCTTTCTCAACCTGCCCTGCCACCTTCAACAATTTTTGCAAATATATCCCATGGTCTCTCTGTTCATGCATCCCCTTTAAGATTGTACCATTTAGATTATATTTCCTCTCCTCATTCTTTCTGCCAAAATGTATCACTTCGCACTTTTCTGCATTAAATTTCATCTGCCACGTGTCTGCCCATTCGACATCTATCACTATCCTCACTGTTCATTATACTTCCAAGTTTTGTGTCATCTGCAAATTTTTAACCGAACCTGCCTGGCAGGAACAAAGTGGGCTCGAGTCAAATGCCTGTTTTACACCCTACCCAATTTTATGCGGCATTGAAATCAATGATTTGATACATGTCTAAGACAGACTAGTGATCAACCACAATCAGTCACCTGGTGTTACTGTCCATCATTTAATTATCTAAGACACAGCAAGGTATTGTCACAGCAACCATCATCATAAGCAGTCCCTCGAAATCGAGGAAGACTTGCTTCCACTCCAAAAGTGAGTTCTCAGGTGACTGAACAGTCCAATATGGGAATTACAGTCTTTGTCATAGGTAGGACAGACAGTCATTGAAGGATAGGGTGGATGGGGAATCTGGTTTGCCACACGTTCCTTTCGCTGCCTGCACTTGTTTTCTGCATGCTCTCAAAGATGAGACTCAAAGTGCTCAGCGCTCTCCCGGATGCTCTTCCAACGGTCTTTGGCCAGGGACTCCTAGGTGTCGGCTGGGATGTTGCACTTTATCAAGGAGGCTTTGAGGGTGTCCTTGAAACATTTCCTCTGCACACTTGGGGCTCGCTGGCCATGTAGGAGCTCCGAGTAGAGTGCTTGCTTTGGGAGTTTTGTGTCGGGCATGTGAACAATGTGGCCCGCCCAACGGAGCTGTTCGAGTGTAGTCAGTGCTTCGATGCTGGGGATGTTGGCCTGATCGAGAACACTAACGTTGGTGTGTCTATCCTCCCAGGGGATTTGCAGGATCTTGTGGCAACATTGGTGTTATTTCTCCAGCGATTTGAGGTGTCTAATGTATATGGTCCACGTCTCTGAGCTATACAGGAGGGCGGGTATCACTATAGCCCTGCAGACGATGAACTTCGTGCCAGATTTGAGGGCCTGATCTTTGAACATTCTCTTCCTCAGGCGGCCGAAGGCTGCACTGGTGCACTGGAGGCGGTGTTGAACCTCGTCGTCGATATCTGCCCTTGATGGTAATAGGTTCCCGAGGTATGGAAAGTAGTCTACGATGTCCAGGGCCATGCTGTGGATCTTGATGACTGGGGGGCAGTGCTGTGTGGTGGGGTCAGATTGGTGGACAGACGCATTTGCATTACTGTGGACCTACAGACATCTCTTTATCACTTTAGTCTGAAATGCTGCAATCAATTGTTAACTATTTGTTGGTACATCAACGTTCAACTGCTCATCCTAACTGGATAGTTCCCTCATCCAGTAATCCTTAAGCTGTCCCTAATTATGCCACAATAAACTGAGCTATTTCTTGAATTCATCATTTACAAAACTGCAGCATTTCACAAAGTCTGAAAGCAATTGCTTTTAAATCTCTAAATATTTTATGGAAAATGTTACGTTATTTCTGAATAATCATATGTTGCAGATCTGGTATGAATTTTGACAGCTATATAGGAGGAATGTTGGTGTAATTCCAAACATCAGCATTACATAAGGAACAGTAATGAGGCATTGGATGCTGCTTATTTTGACACTGTAACAGAGTTTGGTCAAATCCATATAGATAAGCTGTTCTAAGGAAATACTTGACACACAGGAAAGGAGTTTGAATTTATTTTAAAAATATCAAGCTTCAAAAATATGTAATTATACTTTGAATTGCAGAAGTATGTTAATAAGACGCGGGAAAAAAAATTTGGAAACAAAATACGAGAAAAAAGGCAGGGGTAAAACCCATAGGAAAAAAAAGTCTCAACTGTCTAAACAATTCTAATGGACGATTTAAAATATTTATAGAATCCATTACTTATGGGCACATTGGGGGTAATTTTGACTTTATGCGATAGTGTAAAATGAGCATTAGCAATTTTTACATCTCTTTCAATTTTAATTTCCATTGAAGTCAATAGAAATAATAATCTTAATAATAATAATCTAAAACGGGCTGCCGATTTCCTATTGCCCATTTTACACTATCACAAAGTCAAAATACACCCATTATGTCTTTGTCCCATTATAATGTCAGGTATATTTTAGTTCTGGTTGCTCTAATTCAGCTGTGCTGTGAGCTAAATCCTCTTTGTTGTTGCACAAGACCAGCCTGCTTGACTGGCAATTTTCCACCACATGAAACCGAAAGAAAGTTTATTGATGCTATAAATGGTGTCAAATGATAAATAGCACACTTGGCAGTGATCTAACACTCCTATATATTCTATAAAATGTTGTTTTAGTTGTAATTTACAGCATGCAGTAGGATCCAATAGTATTTGCTTTAGATATTTATGAATTTTGCTGTACAACATATACATGTAATTGAAGTACTTTTCTCAGATTTAGCAGGACTGAATCAATAAATATAGACATTATAGAACATTTACGAAGAATTGAAGCTCCCTTGAAACAGTGACTATGTATAATCACAGTGACAGGAACCTTTTGCTATTTAAATGGGGTTTTATGAGGAAAATCTATCTGCATTTTACTCGCAAAATCTTCTGAATGTTATTCACTCAATATTTGTAATCATCTGATTTTTGTATATATATGTATATATATATAAATGCATAAAAGCATATTTACATATAAAGAAAATATACAGAAATATATTTAAACCATGATAAAATATATTTTGAATACATCAGGTATAGCATTGTTTTCCTCTTTGTAAACCCTCCCAAGCCAAGTGATAGAGATCTCAAGTATGGAGCTTCACACGCTGAGAGTAAATGTGGGGATTTTGAGTGTGGAAGTCAAATTCCACAATTTATGTTAGCACTGCATTATTCAACCTATGGAGATAACACCCATGAAGTACAATTTTTACTAAACTATTTCAGAATGTGCAGAGCAGTTAAATTCTAACAGGTGTTTCCTGTCATTGGTGCTGTAGAAAACCCCACGCTAAGCAACACATGTTCCTCCAGCAACCACACATGCATGGTATCTGAGGCAATCAATTAAATGGTCTCTGCAGTCATAGCAATGATAACATCAGCAGACCCAAGGAGTTTTAGACATTGCTTTGACAAAGCGTCTCACCTGTAATATAATTATATGGTGCATCACTTTAATCCGCAGTAAGTCTGCCTTACTTTTATCACTATTTACACCACAGACTTTGTTCCAGGGGTATTACTTTACACCCAATTCCATTTGTGCCCATGAGGGTAAATTTTATGAATTTGCACTCAACATGGAGCTGGAATTTTGGTGTGAAGATTAGATTTTTCTTTTGTTTAAAACAAATGGACAGAAAATCCTATGGGGCCTCACTTTTGGCGTGGAAGCAAGTCTTCCTATGGGGCCTCCTGACTTCCACTTAAATTCACCATATTTACTCTCAGTATGTGAAGCTCCATGCTGGAATATTAATTCTTTAAATCAACCCTCAGGTAAAAATAGAAAATATATGGGAAAAGTAATATTCAGTAAACAGGCATAGCTGACATCATAACACAACTGCATCTTCAATTTTGCTTCATTATTCAGCTGGTCTGTTCATTTGATAACTGAATCTGGCGTTGAAATTGCCAAGAAGGATCAGCTTGTCATCTGTGGGGCCTCAGGACAGAGATTGTTCAAGGCTGGAGCATAATTCCTCTTTGGTCTCATCTGTAGCATCCAGTGTTAGAGCGTACGCACTGATGACCGTAGCACACTGGTTCTGGGCTAGAGTGAGCCGAAGAGTCATGAGACATTCGCTTATCCCTCAAGGGGAGTCTCTGAGACGGCCCACCAGCTCATTCTTGATGGCAAAGCCAACTCCATGGAGGCGGCTTTCTTCTGGTTTGCCTTTCTAGAAGAAGGTGTAACCACCACCTTGAAATTCCCCATTGACATCCGGACCAGGGTCAAGCAAGGCTGCGTCATCACACCAATGCTCTTTTCGATCTTCCTTGCTGCAATGCTTCATCGCACCTTTTGCAAGGTCCCCGCTGGAGTGGAGCTAAATTATAGAACAGATGAGAATCTGTTCAACCTCTGCCATTTCCAGGTCAGATCCAACGTCATCCCATCCTCAGTCACTGAACTACAGTATGCAGATGATGCTTGTCTCTGCGCACACTCGGAGGCCGAACTCCAAGCCATCGTCAACACCTTCACCGAGGCATACGAGAGCATGGACCTTACGCTAAACATCCGGAAGACAAAGGTCCTCTACCAATCTGACCCCGCCACACAGTACCGCCCTCTGATTATCAACATCCTCGACGAGGCCTTGGACAACGTGGACCATTTTCCATACCTCGGGAGCCTACTGTCACCAAGAGCATATATTGACGATGAAGTCCAACACCACCTTCAGTGTGCCAGCGCAGCCTTCAGTTGCCTGAGGAGGAGAGTGTTTGAAGACCAGGACCTCAAAATGTTCTCACTCAGGCCAACATCCCCAGCAGTGAAGCATTGACCATGCTCGATCAGCTCTGTTGGGCAGGCCACGTCGTATTGCTGTACCTGCATACTAACCAGAACCCCCAGGTCCCGCTGTACTTGCACTTTGCAATCTTTCTCCATTTAAATAATAACTTGCTCTTCGATTTTTTTCTGCCAAAGTGCATAACCTCACACTTTCCAACATTATACTCCATGCTGTGGCTACAAGAACTGCTTAGAGGGGATTCTGCACCAAGTGGCTCATCTCCCCATCTTCTTTTGTGCTAGGTATGACTCCAGCCAGTAGATAGTTTTCCCACATGATCCCTGTCATGTCCGAATCCGATGCCTAGATCCATGCCAAGTGGTTTGTCTGGTTTTATTCTTATTGTACTTTTTTTGTGGCTTTCTAGGCTATTTAAGTGTCAACTACAAAACCTTCCACTACACACAAGGCACAAGTCAGGAGCGTGATGGTATACTCTCCATTTGCCTGGATGGGTGCAGCTCCAACAACACTCAAGAAGCTCAACACCATCTAGGACAAAGCCACCCACTTGATTGGCACCCCATTCACCACCTTAAACATTCATCTGTCCACCACCACAGCAACATGGCTGCTGTTTGTACCTTCTACAAGATGCACTGACGCAACTTGCCAAGGTTTATTTGGCAGCACCTCCCAAACTCATGACATCTACTACCTAGACGAACAAAGGCAACAGGCACATGGGAACACTATCACCTTCAAGCTCCCCTCTAAGTCACAAACCATCCGGACTTGGATAGTGCCGTTCCTTCATTGTCGCTGACTCAAAATCCTGGAACTTAAAGGACCTCAAAACTGACATCAAGCTCATGGTCGACAGGGCTGTAGTAATACCTGCCCTCCTGTATGGCTCAGGGACATGGACCATGTACAGTAGACACCTCAAGTTGCTTGAGAAATATCACCAATGATGTCTCCGCAAGATCCTACAAATCCCCTGGGAGGACAGGCGCACCAACATCAGCGTCCTCATTCAGGCTAACATCCCCAGCATTGAAGCACTGACCACACTCAATCAGTTCTGCTGGGCAGGCCACATAGTCCGCATGCCAGACACGAGACTCCCAAAGCAAGTGGTCTACTCGGTGCTCCTTCACGGCAAACGAGCCAAAGGTGGGCAGCGGAAACGCTACAAGGACACCCTCAAAGCCTCCCTGATAAAGTGCGACATCCCCACTGACACCTGGGAGTCCCTGGCCCAAGACCGACCTAAGTGGAGGAAGTGCATCCAAGAGGGCACTGAGCACCTTGAGTCTCAATGGTGAGAGCATGCAGAAATCAAGTGCAGACAGCGGAAAGAGCATGTGGCAAACCAATCCCACCCACCTCTTCCCCCAATGACTACCTGTCCCACCTGTGACAGAGTCTTTGGCTCTCGTATTGGACTGTTCAGCTACCAAAGGACTCACTTCAGGAGTGGAAGCAAGTCTTCCTCGATTCCGAGGGACTGCCTATGATGATGATGATGGAATTATCTACACAACGTGAACTGCAGTGGTTCAAGAAGATGGCTCACCATCACCTTTTCAAGGGCAACTAAAGGTGGGCAATAAATGTTGGTCTTGCCAGCGACGTCCACATCTCATGTATTAATAAATAAAAAAGGCCCCATAATACAGTTATTACCAAAACAGGAGGCGAGATCAGTGACAAACAGTTGAGCTTTGTTGCTGTTTTTTTTTACACTTAACAAAGTTTAGATAATCAAATGTTTTGCCATTTTATTGTGAATTTTCTCATGTTTATCTCATTTGGCAATTATTTGCTACTAATTCCACACTGATCACTCTCATCCTGTAATTTCTTTCTGCCCTTTGAATTCTGGATGTATGTCCTGTAGCTTTTTCTCATGGGTTATGCTCTCTTCCTGTACATTCATCTTGTGGTTTCTCATCATCAGACAGTCTTCCTGGAATTTTGAAATTGATTAATGGGTCACTTTGAATGAGAAATCTTTGCAGCTAAAGTAATCAGCATGGGACAAACAGAAACATTGGGAGGAATTTTAACGTGAATCAGCATGTGGGTTTGGGTGCGGGTGGGGGGTTAAGTTCGCCGATAATATCAGTGTCCCCAAAAGCTGGCTCCAACCCACTGACATCCGGATTTAACTCAGGCACATTGGGCTGGTTGCACACTACCCTCTCAGGAGAGATGGGTTAGCTATTAACATATACTAAGCTCTCAATTATACTGATATTTCAACACACTTTCAAATTTAATGTCGTATCCACAGGTTTCCTGGTCTTTCTGAAATACGCCATTGAAATCAAGGCGAAAACACAATGGCAATTCATGGGGCTGATTTTAGTCATGCAAATGCTCCAATGTATACTCGGTACTCACTGGGGTTTCTTACCTACTGGTGGAAAAGGGTTTGTTCACAATACTTTTGTTGAAAGTTTACATTATACACTGTGGAGGTTTACAGAATCAGATCAGGATGGATGGTGACTTGGTTGCCTTAGATTGGACCTCGAACAGGCTGCTTTTGATAGACCTGTAGCTGAACATCACAGAGTGGAGAGCAGCAGAGGGATGCAGCTTGTAGGAGGCACTACCCACGAAACAGGGTGTACAGGCAGAGACTGAGCCTCCTTGGCCTGTCGGAACAGCAGAGTTTCCGGAGGCTCAAGTTGTCTTGTCAGGTGTCTACCGTCTGCTAGAAGAAGACCTGCTCCCTGCTGGACCTGGTGGCCACGTGTTACCAGTGACTGTCAAAGTGACCACCACCCTCTACCTTTTTGCCTCCAGATCCTTCCAGGGCACTGCCAGAGACATATTCAGGATCTCCCAGCCGACAGTCCACAAATGCATAAGGCAGGTGATTGACAGGTTGTTTGTCAGGGCAGGCAATGTTTTTTTTTAATTCATTAACGGGATGTGGGCCTCGCTGGCAATGCCAGCATTTATTGCCCATCCCTAATTGCCCATATGAAGGTGATGGTGAGCCGCCTTTTTGAACCGCTGCAGTCCATGTGGTGAAGGTACTCCCACAGTGCTGTTCGGGAGAGAGATCCAGGATTTTGACCTAGCGACAATGAAGGAATAGCGATATATTTATCTGAATGGCTTCCCACAGGTGAAGGATGTCATCGACAGCACAGACGTGGTAACCCTGCAGCCACAGATCAACCAAGAGTATTTGTGAACTGCAAGGGCTTCCACTCCATCAATGTGCAGTTGGTGTCTAACCACAAAAAGTTATTTCTGCAGGTGTACACAAAATTCCTGGGGAGCTGCTATGATGCTTTCGTCCTGCGGCAGTCCAAGCTCCCTGATAGCTTTGGACCTGCAAGCAGACTTAAGGGGTGGTTGCTAGCGACAAGGGATACCCCCTTCAAACTTGGCTGATGACACATGTGAAAGCCTGACCAATGAAGCCCAAGTGCGCTACAATGAAAGCCTTATGACCACCAGTTGTGTCATTGAGCAAATGATTGGCATGCTCAAGATGCACTTAAGGTGCCTGCACAGATCTGGAGGTGCCCTTCAGTACGCACCAGCTAGGTTCTCCAGAATAGTTGTGGTGTATTGCGCTCTGCACAACATTGCGCAGCAACGAGGATTGGAGCTGCAGGAGGAACAAGCATACATCGTCTGCAGATGGATCTGAGGAGGAATATGAGGAAGGTGACGATGCCAATGCAGCACCCATTGCTCACATTACTGCTTGGGATACCGTTATTAATGCAAGAGCAGTTAGTTACCAACACTGGACTGATGTCGAAACCATATGCAACACCCATCTTTCCCCATCCCCAGTCAATGCGACTGACACAAAGCAGTCCTGCAAAAACCAATCACCATTGCTCATCTCCCCTTTGGCTCCCGTCAATTCATGTCTTCCCATTCACTATCAGACAAATGAAAAGGTGAGTTGTCACCCAACAACCATGAATGGGCAACATGAGAAAGTGGTGCAAACTAATAAAGTTCACGTGATTCAACTACAGAATGGTAATTTCACAACATAACAATTTCTCATCACCCATGTACTCACTCACTCATAAGCAGTCCCTCGAAATGAGGATGACTTGATTAGAACATAGAACATAGAACATGCCATGCCAAAAAAGGATGAGTTCACAGGTGTTTCAATGAAGGACCCGAACTACATCCTGAAGGGTGGAAGATGCCTGCACGTGGATTTTTTTAACGTGTGGTGGCCGTTGCACACCAGCCAACACATGAGCTTGACGGAGCTCGGTCTTGGTCCAGTTGCAAGGATTAACCAAGACAACTGGAGACCTGCTTGTTGGCCTTCATAGTGAGGGGATTTGAGTACAGGGAGAACTCCTGTTCCTAATTCTTATGTTCTTATGTTTGTTGAGGCTAGCTCATTGAATGTATTCAAATCACAGATAGATAGATTTTTAACCAATAAGGGAATTAAGGGTTATGGGGAGCGGGGAGGTAAGTGGAGCTGAGTCCACGGCCAGATCAACCATGATCTTGTTGAATGGCAGAGCAGGCTCGAGGGGCTAGATGGCCTACTCCTGTTCCTAATTCTTATGTTCTTATGTTTGTTTTTTACTACAGTTGTACAGGGCCTTGGTGAGGCCACACCTGGAGTATTGTGTACAGTTTTGGTCTCCTAACTTGAGGAAGGACATTCTTGCTATTGAGGGAGTGTAGCGAAGGTTCACCAGACTGATTCCCGGGATGGCGGGACTGACATATCAGGAAAGACTGGATCAACTGGGCTTGTATTCACTGGAGTTCAGAAGAATGAGAGGGGATCTCATAGAAACGTTTAAAATTCTGACGGGTTTAGACAGGTTAGATGCAGGAAGAATGTTCCCAATGTTGGGGAAGTCCAGAACCAGGGGTCACAGTCTAAGGATAAGGGGTAAGCCATTTAGGACCGAGATGAGGAGAAACTTCTTCACCCAGAGAGTGGTGAACCTGTGGAATTCTCTACCATAGAAAGTTGTTCAGACCAATTCACTAAATATATTCAAAAAGGAGTTAGATGTAGTCCTTACTACAAGGGGGATCAAGGAGTATGGCGAGAAAGCAGGAATGGGGTACTGAAGTTGCATGTTCAGCCATGAACTCATTGAATGGCGGTGCAGGCTCGAAGGGCCGAATGGCCTACTCCTGCACCTATTTTCTATGTTTCTATGTTTTCTATGCTCTGCTGCACGGGCCTAGTGCGCACACATATCGCAGTCTGGGCTGGCCCGTGTTGCCCCTGGGCCTCTGGCCCCAAACTCATTCCTCTCCTAGGCCCCGATCACATCCCTCCACAGTCTCTCGCCGCTCCTGCTGTACCTGCCCACGCTCCAATCAGCGACCTGGACCTTGATGACGTCCCTCTTCGCTGCCGTCGCCCTCCTGCACCAGCTCGCGCTGTACCTTGCAGTAGTATGCCTCCACGCCACCCATGGCCGCCGCTCGCCACTCCTTTTATGACCCCGACCTGCCGCTGATGATTTCTCGCAGGTCGGGGCCTCCACGCCGCCCATGGCCACATGTCAGTGTGGAGTGTAAGAATTTGGCGAAAACATCAGTGTAAACTTTTGGACTTTTGGACATTGCTTGGACATATTTTCTGTTACTGCAGAGAGCAGACAGCACTGATGTGGGGCAGGTCCCATGTGCATACCTTTGGTGAACTACAAAGCTTTTCTCTTCCTTTTCCTACCGCTCCTAGTGTTAGAAATAGCTAAGTTTAAGGCTATCTCCGGTCATTTAAATAATCAGGATTGACTGCAAACCAATCTGGTGGGTGTTGTGTATGCATGCCTGTTTACTGTGTGATGTCTGTAACACTGTTATGCCACACTGAATGTACCCTTACACTTACACACCTTACCTGTACACCAGAGGGTGCTGCTGCTGGAGACCTAAGGGTTACTCGTGGAGTCATTACTAAAGGTGCCTACATACACTACAGTGGGTATATTGTGTTTAATCAGAGTTTAAGATGGAATATAACACATTAGTTATATAGTAAAAACATACAACTGTAACAGGATTGGACAAACGGCTGGCGCACGTGAGCAGTTCTCTTTCTCTGTTGAGAGCTTCCTTTGGTAAAGCATGAAATCACTCAAAAAGTGTTCAAACAGCTCGACTTCTGTTCCGCTCTCCCCTCACATCGACTGTGAGAGCAACCTTGAGGAGGTTACCTTTATTCTATTTTTAGGGGTGGGCCTGGCCCTGGATGACAAGACCTTTTGACCTATAGAGGTTCCCCTACAAACTTAATATCCAATAAGGCTTCTAGTTCTTTGCCTTGATTCTCGAAACAAAGGCCGCCCTAAAGATGTCTTACGAATCTGACCATATGTCATTCTGTTTACACTAACCCAGGGTTTCTTCCTGTGGAAATCTTTCTTGCCCCTATCCTCTCCTTTGATCCCATGAAGCCAAACCAGAAAAATACTCACTTTAGAATCGTTATCTCTTTTACAATGTAGCAACATGTTTACGGTAACTCTCTCAACTTCCATCCATTATCTTCGCCAGGAGTTTTGTTAAGGTAACTTCAAATCCTACCCTTCGCATTATACATAAAATACATAAACAAGGTTCAAGTCTTAACTTAAAAACAACAGATAATCGCTTAGCAACAGGGAGATTGTAGATGGTACAAAGTACTATACCCTCCATAGGAAACCATTAACATTTCTCTGATCTGAAGAAACATTCTGTCTACAGTTCAAAACAATGATTTAAACACAGCATTCGTAACAGTTTTATACTTTCATATCAGTTTTATACACTTTTAGCCATCCCTGAATTCTAACACTATGTGGTGCAACCTTGTGGCATCAGCAGATGTAGAGACAGGCTGCTTACATCCTTGCTTTGATTGCTGAGATGCCCTTGGCTGATGACTACGTCTTGGTTTTGGAACCCATGAGGGCCCCACCAGAGAATGCTCCACTTGAACAGGGGTAGATATCAGGACAGGAGGCAGCATGTTGGGTACTGACTGAGGGGGTTCGGGGAGAGGCATGGGATAAAGGGTGAGAAATGGAAGCACTTTGAGTGGAGTACCCAATTCCACGTCCTCTCTTCCACGTCCCCATTTGACATCATCCCGCTTATGGGCTGGCCGTACTTCGCTGTTATCACTCTACTGGAGAGCACTTTGGTGCTGATCAATGGGGTACTGTAAGGCCAAGGCTAAGCTATCTGTCATCCTAGTTAAGGCAACAGACATTTTGGCAGGCAGAGTGTGAATGGCCATGGACAAGGCATATATGGACTCATTTGATTGCTGCGATTGATGTTCCACGGAGTTGGGCCAATTTATCCATGTAAGAAGGCATCCTCGCAATGCCTTGTGACGTCATCCCACTCATGCTTGAGGCAGACTCCTCCATTCTATCTGCAATTCTGGACAGTGTGCTTGGAAAGGGCTGTCAGCACATCGCAAATTTTCCAGTGCTCCTTAATGATTATCCTTTTCATCGACAGCTCCTGGGGCACAGTATCTG
Organism: Pristiophorus japonicus; assembly: GCF_044704955.1. Lineage (NCBI taxonomy): Eukaryota > Metazoa > Chordata > Chondrichthyes > Pristiophoridae > Pristiophorus > Pristiophorus japonicus. Next base: position 215,434,234 of record NC_091982.1, on the reverse strand, counting down.
TGTCCCGCTGAGCAGAGCTTGGAGAGGGCTGTGTTCTCTGATGCAGACTCTCCATTGCTGTCCCTCCTCTTGCTCAATTGTGAAGTGTGAGTCACTAGGTGAAAACCCAAGTATCTGTCCAACTGGCTCCACCAAAGTGCGAGTATCTTGTGATGGTGCACCCTCAGAAGGAATCAGCTCCTCTGAGGATTTGTCGTCCATGAGGTCCATGAATTCCTGCTGCACGCATAAAGGTCCAGGCAGAGTGAAGAGATTTGAATTACTACTGGCAAGATAAGAATGTTGCAACTTATGATGAAAATGATCATATTTCACTTGCTGCTGAAATCAAGTCAACATGGCTGAGTGTTGTATGACATACGTGTGCTTTATATTTCATTTGTGGCGTGGAGCGAGATGGGGAAGAGGTAGAGGTGGGGATAAGAAGGGGAGGGGGGAAGGAAAGTGAGGTGCATGTCCGCAGGTGATGGCTGTGTTATATCTCCATTTGGGCGTATGCAATTTGTTGTAATGTATTTGGGTTGGGGGTCACCCTCCTGCTTTGCATTTGTATTCTGTGTTGCCGGACATGTTGACCATTTGATTGATGTCAATAGTCAAAAAAGTGGGGTGTGGGCAGGGGTGCGGTGTTTTAACCCGTGATACTGATGATTTCAGACCAATGGTCGTATAATTTTTTTTAAATTCAACACAACCTTGTTGCGCATTATCTCAGATAGCTGGACCGTTACACACTGGTGATTCCTTAACATGAAAGGGTTAAATAAAACTTAACTTCAATCAACTTAAACTTTAACTGGCACCAAAGTGATGCCCACCATTAATGTCAGAGCTGCACACACACAGCAGTGTGTCAGCGTTGTCACTCACAGCAACGTTCTTCCAGGCAAATCGTTCAGTTATGAGCTCCTGACGTAAGAGTCTTGCAGCTATGTAGCCACCACGGGCCCTTTACTGTGGTCTGGAAGGGGGCGTGGCCATGGTTGCATAGTCAGCCTGATTGTCTGGCCCAAGGTCAGCGTCCAGCCCCTCGTCCTCCTCTTCCTCTCTCTCCTGAGGTGGACCATCAGTCCCTTCTGGCAATTCTTGTCCCCTCCTGATAGCCAGGTTGTGCAGCATGGAGCAGACGATCACGAATTTAGCTACTTGCTCAGGGTTGTATTGTACCTCCCGTCCTGAGTGGTCCAGGCATCTGAAGCGCTGCTTAAGCACAGTGAATGTGGTGTGTTTGGATTTCCAGAAGCCATTTGACAAGGTGCCACATAAAAGGTTACTGCACAAGATAAAAGTTCAAGGGGTTGGGGGGTAATATAGAAACATAGAAACATAGAAAATAGGTGCAGGAGTAGGCCATTCGGCTCTTCTAGCCTGCACCGCCATTCAATGAGTTCATGGCTGAACATGCAACTTCAGTACCCCATTCCTGCTTTCTCACCATACCCCTTGATTCCCCTAGTAGTAAGGACTTCATCTAACTCCCTTTTGAATATATTTAATGAATTGGCCTCAACAACTTTCTGTGGTAGAGAATTCCACAGGTTCACCACTCTCTGGGTGAAGAAATTCCTCCTCATCTCGGTCCTAAATGGCTTTCCCCTTATCCTTAGACTGTGTCCCCTGGTTCTGGACTTCCCCAACATTGGGAACATTCTTCCTGCATCTAACCTGTCTAACCCCGTCAGAATTTTAAACGTTTCTATGAGGTCCCCTCTCATTCTTCTGAACTCCAGTGAATACAAGCCCTGTTGATCCAGTCTTTCTTGATAGGTCAGTCCCGCCATCCCGGGAATCAGTCTGGTGAACCTTCGCTGCACTCCCTCAATAGCAAGAATGTCCTTCCTCAGGTTAGGAGACCAAAACTGTACACAATACTCCAGGTGTGGCCTCACCAAGGCCCTGTACAATTGTAGCAACACCTCCCTGCCCTTGTACTCAAATCCCCTCGCTATGAAGGCCAACATGCCATTTGCTTTCTTAACCGCCTGCTGTACCTGCATGCCAACCTTCAATGACTGATGTACCATGACACCCAGGTCTCTTTGCACCTGCCCTTTTCCTAATCTGTCACCATTCAGATAATAGTCTGTCTCTCTGTTTTTACCACCAAAGTGGATAACCTCACATTTATCCACATTATACTTCATCTGCCATGCATTTGCCCACTCATCTAACCTATCCAAGTCGCTCTGCAGCCTCATAGAATCCTCCTTGCAGCTCACACTGCCACCCAACTTAGTGTCATCCGCAAATTTGGAGATACTACATTTAATCCCCTCGTCTAAATCATTAATGTACAGTGTAAACAGCTGGGGCCCCAGCACAGAACCTTGCGGTACCCCACTAGTCACTGCCTGCCATTCTGAAAAGTCCCCATTTACTCCTACTCTTTGCTTCCTGTCTGACAACCAGTTCTCAATCCATGTCAGTACACTACCCCCAATCCCATGTGCTTTAACTTTGCACATTAATCTCTTGTGTGGGACCTTGTCGAAAGCCTTCTGAAAGTCCAAATATACCACATCAACTGGTTCTCCCTTGTCCACTCTACTGGAAACATCCTCAAAAAATTCCAGAAGATTTGTCAAGCATGATTTCCCTTTCACAAATCCATGCTGACTTGGACCTATCATATTACCTCTTTCCAAATGCACTGCGATGACATCCTTAATAATTGATTCCATCATTTTACCCACTACCGATGTCAGGCTGACCGGTCTGTAATTCCCTGTTTTCTCTCTCCCTCCTTTTTTAAAAAGTGGGGTTACATTGGCTACCCTCCACTCCATAGGAACTGATCCAGAGTCAATGGAATGTTGGAAAATGACTGTCAATGCATCCACTATTTCCAAGGCCACCTCCTTAAGTACTCTGGGATGCAGTCCATCAGGCCCTGGGGATTTATCGGCCTTCAATCCCATCAATTTCCCCAACACAATTTCCCGACTAATAAGGATTTCCCTCAGTTCCTCCTCCTTACTAGACCCTCCAACCCCTTTTATATCCGGAAGGTTGTTTGTGTCCTCCTCAGTGAATACCGAACCAAAGTACTTGTTCAATTGGTCCGCCATTTCTTTGTTCCCCGTTATGACTTAGCATGGATAGAAGATTAGCTAACTAACAGAGAACAGAGAGTCGGGATAAATGATTCATTCTCTGGTTGACAACCAGTAACTAGTGGGGTGCCGCAGGGATCAGTGCTGGAGCCCCAACTATTTACAATCTATATCAACGACTTGGAAGAAGGGACTGAGTGTAACGTAGCCAAGTTTGTTGACGATACAAAGATGGGAGGAAAATCAATGTGTGAGGAGGACACGAAAAATCTGCAAAAGGACATAGACAGGCTAAGTGAGTGGGCAAAATATTAGCAGATGGAGTATAATGTCGGAAAGTGTGAGGTCATGCACTTTGGCAGAAAAAAAATCAAAGAGCAAGTTATATTTAAATGGAGAAAGATTGCAAAGTGTCGCAGTATAGCGGGACCTGGCGGTACTTGTGCATGAAACACAAAAGGATAGTATGCAGGTACAGCAAGTGATCAGGAACGCCAGTGGTATCTTGGTCTTTATTGCAAAGGGGATGGAGTATAAAAGCAGGGAAGTCTTGCTACAGCTATATAAGGTATTGGTGAGGCCACACCTGGAATACTGCATGCAGTTTTGGTTTCCATTTTTACAAAAGGATATACTTGCTTTGGAGGCAGTTCAGAGAAGGTTCACTAGGTTGATTCCGGGGAGGAAGGCTTTGACTTATGAGGACAGGTTGAGTAGGTTGGGCCTCTATTCACTGGAATTCAGAAGAATGAGAGGTGATCTTATCGAAACGTATAAGATTATGAGGGGGCTTGACAATGGGGATGCAGAGAGAATGTTTCCAGTGATAGGGGAGATTAGAACGAGAGGGCATGATCTTAGAATAAGGGGCTACCTATTTAAAACAGAGATGAGGAGAAATTTCTTCTCCATGAGGGTTGTAAATCTGTGGAATTCGCTGCCTCAGAGAGCTGTGGAAGCTGGGATATTGGATAAATTTAAGACAGAAATAGACAGTTTCTTAAACGATAAGGGGATAAGGGGTTATGGGGAGTGGGCGGGGAAGTGGAGCTAAGTCCATGATCAGATTAGCCATGATCTTATTGAATGGCGGAGCAGGCTCGAGGGGCCATATGGCCTATTCCTGTTCCTATTTCTTATGTTCTTGTTTTCTGGACCACATTGCATGTGTCTCTGTGGCTCTGGTTGTATCGCTTCTCGGCCTGGGTGTGGGTATCACGCAGGGGGGGGGTCATCAGCCAGATGGCTAGGCCATATAGGTTGTCACTAAGCATCCGTAAATAATGCAATAGTAAGGAAGGCCATTAGCTTGGATGATGTGGAATCTGTAAGGGTAGAGCTGCGTAACACCAAAGGGCAGAAAATGCTAGTGGGAGTTGTGTACAGACCGCCAAACAGTGGTAGTGAGGTTGGGGATAGCATCAAACAGGAAATTAGGGATGCGTGCAATAAAGATACAGCAGTTATCATGGGTGACTTTAATCTACATATGGATTGGGCTAACCAAAATGGTAGCAATACGGTGGAGGAGGATTTCCTGACGTGTATAAGGGATGGTTTTCTTGACCAATATGTCGATGAACCAACTAGAGAGCAGGCCATCCTAGAATGGGTCTTGTGTAATGAGAGAGGATTAATTGGCAATCTTGTTGTGGGAGGCCCCTTGGGGAAGAGTGACCATAATATGGTAGAATTCTTCATTAAGATGGAGAGTGACACAGTTAATTCAGAGACTAGGGTCCTGAACTTAAAGAAAGGTACTTCGATGGTATGAGACGTGAATTGGCTAGGATAGACTGGCAAATGATACGTAAAGGGTTAACGGTGGATAGGCAATGGCAGACATTTAAAGATCACATGGATGAACTTCAGCAATTGTACATCCCTGTCTGGCATAAAAATAAAACGGGGAAGGTGGCTCAACCATGGCTAACAAAGGAAATTAGTGTTAAATCCAAGGAAGAGGCATATAAATTGGCCAGAAAAAGCAGCAAACCTGAGGACTGGGAGAAATTTAGAATTCAGCAGAGGAGGACAAAGGGTTTAATTAGGTGGGGGAAAATAAAATATGAGAGTAAGCTTGCAGGGAACATAAAAACTGACTGCAAAAGCTTCTATAGATATGTGAAGAGAAAACGATTAGTGAAGACAAATGTAGGTCCCTTGCAGTCAGAATCAGGTGAATTTATAATGGAGAACAAAGAAATGGCAGACCAATTGACCAAATACTTTGGTTTTGTCTTCACTAAGGAAGACACAAATAACCTTCTGGAAATACTAGTGGACCGAGGGTCTAGCGAGAAGGAGGAACTGAAGGAAATGTTTATTAGTCAGGAAATTGTATTAGAGAAATTAATGGGATTAAAAGCCAATAAATCCCCGGGGCCTGAAAGTCTGCATCGCAGAGTACTTAAGAAAGTGGTCCTAGAAATAGTGGATGCATTGGTGGTCATTTTCCAACATTCTATAGACTCTGGATCAGTTCCTATGGTTTGGAGGGTAGCTAATGTAACACCACTTTTTAAAAAAGGAGGGAGAGAGAAAACAGGAAATTATAGACAGGTTAGCCTGACATCGGTCGTGGGGAAAATGTTGGAATCAATTATTAAAGACGTAATATCAGCGCATTTGGAAAGCAGTGACAGGATCGGTCCAAGTCAGCATGATTTAAGAAAGGGAAATCATGCTTGACAAATCTTCTAGAATTTTTTGAGAATGTAACTAGCAGAGTGGACAAGGGAGAACCAGTGGATGTGGTGTTTTTGAACTTTCAAAAGGCTTTTGACCAGGTCCCACACAAGAGATTAGTGTGCAAAATTAAAGCACATGGTATTGGGGGTAATGTATTGACGCAGATAGAGAACTGGTTGGCATTCAGGAAGCAAAGAGTCGGAATAAACGGGTCCTTTTCAGAATGGCAGGCAGTGACTGGTGGAGTACCGCAAGGTTCAGTGCTGGGCCCCCATCTATTTACAATATACATTAATGATTTGGACGAAGGGATTGAATGTAATATCTCCAAGTTTGCAGATGATATATAAGGAGAGATTGGATCATCTGGGCCTGTATTCACTGGAGTTTAGAAGTGTCATGTATTCAACCAGCATTGTAACCCATGTATAAACTGACCTAAGTTGTACACCGTGAGAACACTGACCACTAGGTGGAAGACACTCCTAACCTGGACCTTCAGGTATAAAAGGGGAAGCTCCACCCACCTTCATCACTTGAGTGCTAAGGAATAAAGGACAGGTCACAGACTGACCTTCTCTCAAGCATGGGCCTCGTGTGCATTTATACTGTATAGTAAGGACGTATCAATGGCGACAAGAAACTGGGATTTCAACCACGCGAGCATGGCCACTAGCAGAACAGACGAGAGGTACTGTTTTAAGGAATGGTTGGGACAGAGATTCAACATTGTTAAAGCAGCACACAGTTCTCCAGGCAGACAAGGGCAGTCGGGCATGCCCCAACATGTAGTCGAACCCAGAGGGGGAGTTCGACAGAGACAATGGCAAGCTGAACAGCGATTCACGCCATTGCAAGGGACAATGCGGCTAGTAATGGGGCCATCAACACCTGTTAATGGTGCACTCAAGGACAATAACAGTGGCAGTCAGGGACGATCGACTGGCAAGGGACCTTTTGTTTCAAACCGCAACTCATGCTGGAGGCGTGGAGGCACACACTCAGCCGGAGTTTGCAGAGATGAGCAAAATACCTGCAGAAATTGCAGAAATGGACACTGGGGGAAATCGCTGGAAGCTGAAGTTCAGCGAGTTCGTGTGGAGCACGTATACAGTTCATACACCAGGACGCCACCGATAATGATGAAAGTGCTCCTCAATGGCATCCCAGTATCAATGGAGTTAGACACGGGTGCCAGCCAATCCCTGATGGGTATCAAACAGTTCGAAAAGTTGTGGGCATCCAAGGCCAGGAGGCCAAAATTATCGCCGATTGACGCACAGCTACAGACTTACACAAAGCAGATAATTCCGGTGCTTGGCAGCGCCACGGTAGTCGTGACCCACAAAGATTCGGAGAACAAACTGCCACTCTGGATTGTCCCAGGGGACGGTCCCGCACTACTGGGGAGGAGTTGGCTTGCTGTCATGAACTGGAAATGGGGCGATGTCAATGCAATTTCCTCTGTGGAGCGAATATCATGCTCACAGATCCTGGACAAATTTGACTCATTATTTCAACCCGGCATTGGCACTTTCATGGGGGCCAAGGTAGTGATTCACATAAACCCGGACGCCAGGCCAGTACACCACAAGGCCAGAGCGGTGCCGTACGTGATGCGGGAAAAGATAGAAGGCGAATTGGACCGCCTGCTGAGGGAAGGCATCATCTCGCCAGTCGAATTCAGTGACTGGGCGAGCCCGATTGTGCCGGTGCTCAAGGCGGATGGGTCGGTCAGGATATGTGGCGATTACAAGGCCACCATCAATCAGGTGTCACTCCAAGACCAGTACTCGCTACCGAGAGTGGAGGACTTCTTTGCGACGCTATCCGGTGGCAAACTTTTTTCAAAATTGGACCTGACCTCAGCTTACATGACCCAGGAGCTGGCGAGTGAGTCGAAGAAGCTGATCACCATCACGACACACAAGGGGTTGTTTGAGTACAATAGATGTCCGTTTGGGATTCGCTCGGCCACTGCGATCTTCCAACGAAATATGGAAAGCCTCCTCAAGTCGATTCCAGGGACGGTGGTTTTTCAGGACAACATCCTCATTACAGGTTACGATACTGAAGAACACCTCCACAACCTGGAGGAGGTGCTACGCAGACTGGACCGGGTAGGTCTGCGACTGAAAAAGGCGAAGTGCGCCTTCCTAGCTCCAGAGGTAGAATTCCTGGGGATGAGGGTAGCAGCAGATGGGATCAGCCCTACTGCGTCCAAGACGGAAGCGATCCAGAGAGCACCCAGACCCCGTAACACGACGGAGCTGCGTTCGTTCCTGGGGCTCCTGAACTATTTTGGTAACTTTCTTCCCAAATTGAGCACGCTGCTAGAGCCGCTACACGTGCTCCTACGCAAAGGTCGCGAATGGGTCTGGGGGGACAGCCAGGAAAGGGCTTTTAATAGAGCACGCAATTTGTTATGTTCCAACAATCTGTTAACGCTACATGACCCATGTAAGAAACTTGTGTTAACGTGCTATGCGTCGTCCGATGGTGTCGGGTGTGTGTTGCAGCATGTCAATGCCAAGGGTCAGTTACAGCCGGTAGCTTATGCCTCCAGAAGTCTGTCCCAGGCAGAAAGGGGCTACGGGTAGAAAAGGAGGCGCTCGCATGTGTATTTGCGGTGAAGAAAATGCACCTGTTTGGCAGAAAATTTGAGCTGGAGACAGATCACAAACCCCTAACGTCCCTTTTGGCCGACAACAAGGCCATAAATGCAAATGCATCGGCCCGCATACAGAGGTGGGCACTCACGTTAGCCGCCTATGACTACACAATTCGGCACAGACCGGGCACCGAAAACTGCGCCGATGCACTCAGCAGGCGCCCACTAGCCATCACTGAGGGGGCTACCGAGCATGCTGCTGAGATGGTCATGGCTGTTGAAGCTTTCAGAAGCGAAGGCTCACCCGTGACAGCCCGTCAGATTAAAGTCTGGACAAATAGAGACCCGCTATTGTCTCTAGTCAAGAAATGTGTCCTGAATGGCGACTGGGCAGCCACGTACAGGGCATGCCCTGAGAAATTTAAACCATTTCACAGGCGCAAGGATGAACTCTCGATTCAGACCGATTGCCTACTGTGGGGAAACCGCGTAGTCATGCCCCAGATGGGCAGAGAGGTGTTCATCAGAGAACTCCACAATGGGCACCCGGGCATTGTCACGATGAAGGCAATTGTCAGGTCATACGTTTGGTGACCAGGGATAGACGCAGATCTGGAACTTTGTGTTCGCAGGTGCAACACGTGTGCCCAGCTGGACAATGCGCCCAGGGAAGCCCCCCTTAGCCCCTGGCCATGGCCCGCCAAGCCTTGGTCACGCATCCATGTGGATTACGCAGGTCCTTTCATGGGGAAAATGTTTTTGGTTGTAGTAGACGCCTACTCCAAATGGATCGAGTGTGACATTTTAAATTCAAGCACATCCTCTGCCACGGTAGAAAGTCTACGGGCAATGTTCGCCGCCCACGGTCTACCAGACATCTTGGTCAGCGACAATGGCCCGTGCTTCAAAAGCACTGAATTCCAGGACTTCATGGCAGGCAATGGAATTAACCATGTTAGAACGGCACCGTTCAAGCCGGCCTCAAACAGCCAGGCAGACGAGCAGTGCAGATAATCAAACAGGGGATGCTCAGAATCCAAGAGGGTTCCCTACAAACCCGCTTCTCACGCCTCCTGTTGGCCTATAGATCCCGACCACACTCGCTCACAGGGGTTCCACTCGCAGAGCTACTAATGAAAAGGACGCTCAAAACCCGGTTATCCCTTATACACCCCACCATGAAAGAAATTGTCGAGAGCAGGCGCCAGTCACAATATGACTACCATGACAGAAATGCGAGGGCGCGATGTATTGATGTAAATGATCCTGTTTTTGTCCTCAACTACGCTGCAGGGCCCAAATGGCTCGCAGGCACTGTGGTTGCCAAAGAGGGAAATAGTATTCTGGTAGTTAAACTTACCAATGGACAAATCTGCCGCAAACATGTGGATCAAACAAAAAGGAGGTTCAGCAACCCCATAGAAGAAGCAGAGGAAGAACACGATATAGAGTTCACTCCACCACAGGTGACCAAACACTGGAACCAAAGGGAGGAGAGCCCAGTCACTGTGGGCAGTCCGGACAAGCCTGAGGCACCGCAAACAGCAGACACTCAGGCCAGCGCCCAACAACCGGAGCCCCAACTCAGGCGCTCTACAAGGGAGCGTAAACCACCAGAGAGACTCAACCTGTGATCTCAATAAGACTTTGGGGGGGGAGGTGATGTCATGTATTCAACCAGCATTGTAACCCATGTATAAACTGACCTAAGTTATATACCGTGAGAACACTGACCACTAGGTGGGAGACACTCCTAACCTGGACCTTCAGGTATAAAAGGGGAAGCTCCACCCACCTTCATCACTTGAGTGCTAAGGAATAAAGGACAGGTCACAGACTGACCTTCTCTCAAGCATGGGCCTCGTGTGCATTTATACTGTATAGTAAGGACGTATCAAGAAGAATGAGCAGGGATCTCACAGAAACATATAAAATTCTGACATGACTGAACAGGTTAAATGCAGGAAGAATGTTCCCGATGTTGGGGAAATCCAGAATCAGGGGTCACTGTCTAAGGATAAGGGGTAAGCCATTTAGGACCGAGATGAGGAGAAACTTCTTCACTCAGAGAGTTGTTAACCTGTGGAATTCTCTACCGCAGAGAGTTGGTGATGCCAGTTTGTTAGATATATTTAAGAGGGAGTTAGATATGGCCCTGATGGCTAAAGGGATTAAGTTGTATGGAGAGAAAGCAGGAAAGGGGTACTGAGGTGAATGATCAGCCATGATCTTATTGAATGGTGGTGTGGGCTTGAGGGGCTGAATGGCCTACTCCTGCACCTATTTTCTATATTTCTATGTTGCTATGACACTAAGCTGGGTGGCAGTTTGTGCTGCGAGGAGGATGCTAAGAGGCTGCAGGGTGGCTTGGACAGGTTAGGTGAGGGGGAAAATGCATGGCAGATGCAGTATAATGTAGATAAATGTGATATTATCCACTTTGGTGACAAAAACAGGGAGGCAGAATATTATCTGAATGGTGACAGATCAGGAAATGGGGGGTGCAACGAGATCTGGGTGTCATGGTACATCAATCATTGAAAGTTGGCATGCAGGTACAGCAAGCGGTGAAGAAGGCAAATGGCATGTTGGCCTTCATAGCGAGAGGATTTGAATATAGGAACAGGGAGGTGTTACTGCAGTTGTATAAAGCCTTGGTGAGGCCACACCTTGAATATTATGTACAGTTTTGGTCTCCTAATCTGAGGAAGGACATTCTTGCTATTGAGGGAGTGCAGAGAAGGTTCACCAGACTGATTCCTGGGATGGCAGGACTGACATATGAAGAAAGACTGGATCGACTAGGCTTATATTCACTGGAATTTAGAAGAATGAGGGGGGATCTCATAGAAACATATAAAATTCTGACGGTATTAGATGCAGGAAGAATGTTCCCGATGTTGGGGAAGTCCAGACCAGGGGTCACAGTCTAAGGATAAGGGGTAAGCCATTTAGGGCCGAGATGAGGAGAAACTTCGTCACTCAGAGAATTGTGAATCTGTTGAATTCTCTACTGTAGAAAGCTGTTGAGGCCAGTTCATTGGATATATTCAAAAGGGAGTTAGATGTGGCCCTTACGGCTAAAGGGATCAAGGGATATGGAAAGAAAGCAGAAATTGGGTACTGAAGTTGCATGACCAGCCATGATCATATTGAATGGTGGTGCAGGCTCGAAGGGCCTAATGGCCTACTCCTGCACCTATTTTCTATGTTTCTATCCAGCATTGTCCTTGTGGCTGACTCTTAAAGATGTCAGAGACAGCGCTCTCACGCAGGATGTGAGTCTCATCGAAGCTGTCCGGACATTTGGCATTCACTGCCATTATGATCTGGTTGTGGTCGACAACAAGTTGGACCTTCAGGGAGTGAAATCCTTTTCTGTTATGAAAAAGCTCTGGGTCCTGAGAAGGTGGCTGCATGGCGATGTGAGTGCAATGTATTGCTCCCTGCACCCTGGGGAACTTAGCAATGCGGTAGAATGCTCCAGTCTTGTCAGTCTGAGCTTCCGTGGTCATGGAGAAGCTGATAAAGTCCATCCTTTTTGCGTACAGGGCCTCCGTGACCTGTCCAATGCAGCGATGTGTAGTATGGTGAGACAGAGGGGAAATCTCGACCGTGGAGGCCCGAAAGGAACCGGACATGTAGAAAGGCGGTGACCTTGACCTCGATCGACACTGATATCCTGATGGCAGGCTGCATATGTGGCCTGATGAGCTCACATATTTCATTGATCACCACCTTGTGGAAGCGCAGTCTCCGAAGGCAGGTGTGCTTGGATATGTCGAGGTAAGACTCTTCTCCCTGTAAGCGTGAGGTGTGTATGATCTTGACGTCCTCCTCATTTTGGCACGTCTTAAATTGGGCACATAATGATGTGCATTAGACATTGAGCCATTTGCACTCTGCAGCATCTGTGTATTAATTGATGCAGGCTGAGAAATGGCTGACTCCATTGCAATGAAAGTATAATAGCGATTGATCAGAAGCAAAAATTTCCTCACTAAAATACACCTACAGTAAACCCCAATAATCCAGAGTCTGAAAATATGTCTGTTGAGCTGGTCACTTCACCTGAGAAGAACTCCAGAGTCAATGCAAACTCCCCCGAAGTTGAAGCAGCCTTTTGAATGAAGCGACCTGCAATTTTAAAAATGGCACCCACACGCTGTGATTCATTCAGAACAGTTCTACTTTTTCTGGCCGTTTTTTTGGGCGAGCGATATTGTGGGTGAGATGTGTGTGAGGTGGTGAAAGTGATGCTGGGTGCTCTCCTAGGCGTTAGTGTCGGCAAATGTGATGTTTACGACAAAAAAAAAGTGGGCGGTTGGTATTATTGAATCTCGGCGTTAATTCCGTGCGGAAAGTAACGCTGGGCGATATTATGGGCATTCGTTTCGCCCATTCTGATGATTCCGCCCAAAAAAAGTGGGCGTGCGGTATTATTTTTTCCCGGCGTTACGCACATGGGGAAAGTAACGCTCGGTGATAAGTGTCTGAAAAATGGGCGTCTATTTCCATTTTGTAGCTATGGGCGATATCTAGGCATTATACCTCATTTCAGCGGTAAAATGAACGTTAAATGAGCGTTATGCATGCAAAAAAAGTGTAAAATCTAGCCCACAATCTTTCATTGCTTGCATAACATGTAATGCTAATTCACTTCTGCAAACACTCAGCTAAGAAGAGCTTAACTGAAGTGGAGACTCTGATTTTGTTATCAACACCATCAGACTGAAGCCAACCCTGTTATTACCTCTTCACACACTTACTTATTTTTTGAATTTGGCACAGTGAAAGCAACAAAGACTGCAATACTATATCCCATTTTGAACTTCAAATAAAGGAAGGCCAATGTCAAGCTCAAAAGCCACACAAGATACATCCAGTTTGGATTTATTTGAGCAACAAAGGACAACAATGGTCATGCTCAATGCGTGATGTACTGTGAAAATAACTATCCAGTGAGAATTTTAAATGAAATTGTTAAAGCCAGATTATTTCCATAAGCAGAGGCAACAATGGTGTATTTAAAAGCCTGTGGACTTTTCAAGGACAACCAGAAAGTGTCTATTAAAACAAAACCATTTCTGAAAAGACATGTGACAGTTAAAGAGGCACTCAAAGCATTGCAGTCAGTATGGCTGGTGAGCTGTTGGGACAGGAAGCGGCTGACAAAACAAAGTATACAGTTACACAGCATATTGAATAACTGCCCTGAGATCTGGAGTAAAGTTATCATAATTGCTGCCAGTAACAGTGTAGTATTGCATACATGACAAAAATAACCCATTGTTTATAAAGGGATTGAAACATGCTGAAGACAAAGCACTAAATCAAGGAAAGATCTTTCAACTGGTTTTAGCTCTTGCCAGACTAGACTTTTTCCCATTGTTCTGAATCTAATGTTATTGAATTGCCACCTGTGCAGTAAATGATGACATGCTAAACATGACATCATGAATTCAATTTGAAATTAGTTTTAATGCTTGCTATGTGTCTACTAGAAATGAACTGAACATTACATTATAGAAATGTGTTATTAGTTGTGATGCTATCATCTTCTGAAGATTTCGTAGAACTGTACAACACATGAAAAATATATACTATGGCTATTTTTCAATAGTTTTATTGGCCCTTACTCCCTGCACAAATACAATAAGGAAATGTGGGTCCAAATTGCAACACATGCCAGAACAATACAGCAAGTGAAAGTGCTGGATCCAGGGCTGTTTCAAAGCCTCAAGAATGTTTTTTAATATGAAATGGTAAATTTTTCAGTATGTAGAGATAAATGGATCACTTGCACATACGTAAAACAACTGTTTACTTATCAAGGAATTGAACAAATGCTGAATTGTACATTAGCTTGTACATAGAAAATAAATTGCAACTGCATTAGCAGCGCGAGAGCGGGATCAGCGGTGGGGTTAAAAATAGTTAGCTGAGAGCAGCGCGAACGGACCTGCGAGGGAAAAAAAATCAAAGTGTGACGTCACAGGAAAGTAGGTAAGTGATTGGAGTATTTTACTCTTTTCTTTTTCTAAACTTAGGCATTTGTTTAAATTAAGAGTTGTGATTAAAAACTAAACACAGATCATTGATATTTCAAAACTTGGAAACCTAATTAGTTAAATAAAGTACAATAGAGATGGCAGGGCATGCGATGTGTTGGAACTGCAACATGTGGGAGCTGGTGGACACCAGTGTGATCCATGGCAACCATATCTGCAGTAAGTGTTGGCGGCTCGAGGAACTTCGGCTCAGAGTTGATGAGCTGAAGTCCGAGCTTCAGACGCTGCGACACATCAGGGAGGGGGAGAGTTACCTGGAAGCTGTGTTTCAGGACGCAGTCACACCCCTTAGATTAAGTACTTCAAATTTTGTCTGTGGTCAGGGACAGCAGGGTATGACTATGTGAGGCAGGTATGGGGCTCCAGAAGGTAGCATTGGAGGAGCCTCATCCCTTGCGCTTGACTAACAAGTACAAGGTTCTTGCTCCCTGTGTGGATGAGAGCAGGGACTGCAGGGAGGATGAGCAACCTGACCACAGCACCATGGTACAGGGGGCCATTCAAGTTGGGGGAGTAAAAAAAAATGTAGTAGTGGTGTGAGGGACAGTATAGTTAGGGGGGTAGATACTGTTCTCTGCAGCCAAGAGCATGAGTCCCGAAGGCTGTGTTGCCTGTCTCCTCTGGGCTGGAGAGGAACTTGGAGTGGGAGGGGAAAGATCCAATTGTCGTGGTCCATGTAGGTATCAATGACATAGGTAGGACAAAGAAAGAGGGCGTATGAGCAGCTAGGAGCTAAATTAAAAAGCAGGGAACCACAAGGGTAATTGTTATGTATGGAGAAAGAGTCAGACTGAACACTGTGAGCTCAAAGTGAAGTGTGACATTAGTTTTCTATTGCAGGTCTCCAGAGTGCCTCTCCAACCTGTGAGGCCTCCTTAAATACCTGTGCTCCCAAGGGATTATGGGATCCCTTGGGACTCCAGGGGGTGAGCCCTCTGGTGGCTGTACAGAGTAAATACAATTTACTTATATACCAACACCCGCCCCCCTCCCAAAGTTAATAGTGTAACTATTAACAATGTGAGTCGATCTGGAGCCCTTCTTGCCCTGGTTGATCGTCTTGGTATGAAAGCTGGTATTGGTGAATCAATTGTTGGGCCCTCGCTGGGCTACTGTGCAGCTGGCCTTGTTGGGCTGCCTGGTGTGGTGGGTCCTGCTGGGCTGCTGTGGATGATGGGTTCTGCTTCGTGGCCAACCGTGGTGCCGGTTGCCACTGGTGTGTGTGTTGGGGGATCAAAAAAGGTAGGGTCCAAAGTGGGTTGCTCAGGATAGTCCGTGAATCTGAGTTTGATTTGGTCCAAGTGTTTCCGGTGAATGAGTCCATTTGAAAGTTTACCTGAAACACCCTGCTCCCCTCTTTGGCCACGACAGTGCCGGGAAGCCACTTGGGACCTTGCCCATAATTCAATACAAATACAGGATCATTGATTTCAATCTCGTGTGACACATTTGCGCTATCATGCTATGTACTTTGTTGAAGCCGCCTGCTCTCTACCTATTCATGTAGATCAGGGTGAACTAACAAGAGCCTTGTCTTAAGTGCTCTTTTCATGAGCAGTTCAGCAGGTGGGATCCCAATGAGCGAGTGGTCTCGTGCGGTAGCTAAGCAGGACTCGGGACAGGCGAGTGTGCAGTGAGCCTTCTGTTACCCTCTTCAAGCCCTGCTTGATGGTTTGCACTGCTCTCTCTGCCTGACCATTGGACACTGGTTTAAACGGGGCAGATGTGATATGTTTGATCCCGTTGCGGGTCATGAATTCTTTGAACTCAGCACTGGTAAAACATGGCCCGTTGTCGCTCACCAGGACATCGGGCAAACCGTGTGTGGCAAACATGGCCCGCAGGCTTTCAGCAGTGGCAGCGGACGTGCTAGCAAACGTTATCTCACATTCAATCCACTTGGAGTACACATCCACAACCACAAGGAACATTTTACCCAAGAACGGGCATGCATAGTCGATGTGTACCCTAGACCACAGTTTGGAGAGCCAAGACCATAAATTTAGCGCCGCCTCCATGGGTACATTGCTTAACTACGAGCATGTATTACATCTCTGCATGCAGTACTCTAAGTCTGCATTGATACCGGACCACCACACATGGGATCTGACTATCACTTTCATCATTACGATGCCTGGGTGGTACTGTGGAGGTCATTGATGAAGGTGTCTCTGCCCTTCATGGGAACCACTACTCGATTGACCCACAGAAGGCAATCTGCCTGTATAGACATTTCATCTTTGCGACGCTAGAACAGCTTTATCTCTTCCTGGACCAGCTCTCGTGAAGCACACAGTTCTTGACTAGGGACAATAAGGGGTCCTGGCTCATCCAGGTTTTGATCTGCCGGATAGTGACAGGTGATTGCTCACTCTCAAATGCTTCCATAACCATGGCTAAATCTGCGGGCTGCGCCATTTCCACCCCCGTGGTGGGCAATGGCAGCCTACTGAGAGCATCGGCGCATTTTTCTGTGCCTGGCCTATGGCGGATGGCATAGCTGTATGCGGACAACGTGAGCGCCCATCTCTGGATGCGGGCCGATGCATTAGTATTTATCCCTTTACTCTCGGAAAACGGGGAAATGAGTGGCTTATGGTCAGTTTCAAATTTAAATTTTAGCCCAAACAGATATTGATGCATTTTCTTTACCCCATAGACACACGCTAACGCTTCTTTTTCAATCATGCTGTAGGCTCTCTCAGCCTTAGACAGACTCCTGGATGCATAAGCAACTGGTTGCAGCCTCCCAAACTCATTGAACTTGTTGCAATACACACCCGACGCCATATGATGACGCATCACATGCTAATACCAAACGCTTACATGGATCATACAACACAAGCAATTTGTTGGGGCATAACAATGTTCTAGTTTTTACAAAAGCATTTTCTTGGCTTTTGCCCCAAACCCATTCATCCCCTTTACACAATAAGACATGCAGTGGTTCTAACAGTGTGCTGAGACCCGGTAGAAGTTACCAAAGTAGTTCAGGAGTCCCAGAAACAATCGCAGCTCCATCATGTTCTGTGGCCTTGGTGCGTTCTCGATTGCCTCCATCTTCGAATCGGTGGGCCTGATACCATCAGCCGCGATCCTCCTCCCCAAGCACTCCACTTCAGGCACCAGGAAAACGCACTTCGAGCGTTTTAACCTGAGCCCCACGCAGTTGAGTCAACTAAGAACCTCCTCCAGGTTCTGCAGATGCTCGACTGTGTCCCGACCTGTGACCAAGATGTCATCCTGGAGGACCACGGTGCCCAGGACCGACTTCAGTAAGCTTTCCATGTTTCTCTGGAATATCGCCGCCGCTGATGGAATCCCAAATGGGCACCTGTTATAAATGAAAAGACCTTTGTGCGTGTTGATGCAGGTGAGGGCCTTCGATGATACCTCCAGTTCCTGCATCGTGTCGGCTGAAGTTAAGTCCAGCTTCGTGAACGTCTTTTCTCCCGCCAGCATTGCAAAGAGATCGTCGGCCTTTGGTGGTGGATATTGGTCCTGCAGGGAGAAATGATTGATAGTTACTTTGTAATTGCCACAGATTGTGATGGTGCCATCTCCCTTTAGGACTGGGACAATAGGACTGGCCCACTCATTGAACTCGATCAGTGAAATTATGCCCTCTCATTGCAGCCGGTCTAGCTCGATCTCTACCCTTTCTCTCATCATGTACGGTACTGCTCTCGCCTTGTGATGGATGGGTCGCACCCCCGGAATTATGTAGATCTGCACTTTTGCTCCTTGGAATTTCCTGATGCCAGGTTCGAACAGCAAAGGGAACTTATTTAAGATCTGGGCACACGAAGTGCCATCAGCGGGCGATATGGCTTGGACATCGTCCCAGTTCCAGCGAGCCTTTCCCAGCCAGCTCCTGCCGAGCAGTGTGGGACCATCGCCCGGTACCACCCAGAGTGGTAGCTTGTGCACCGCTCCATCGTAGGAGACCTTTATGGTAGCACTGTCGATTATGGGAATCAGTTCTTTTGTGTAATTTCTTTGCTTCGTACGAACTGGAGTTAAGACTGGCCTTGAGGCCTTGCTACACCACAATCTTTCGAAAGTCTTTTTGCCCATGATGTACTGGCTCGCACCCGTGTCAGCTCCATTGACACCGGGAATCCATTTAGTTCAACATTCAGCATTATCGGGGGACAGTTTGTGGTGAATGTGTGCACCCCATGTATCTGTGCCTCCTCTATCTGAGGCTCTGGTTCGTCGTGATCTTCCGTGGATCTGTCCTCCTCTGCAACATGGTGGTTTGCAGGTTTAACAGGATTTGCAGCTCGCCTGTACATACGTTGGAGGTGTCCCATTGTTCCACAGCCCTTGCAAAAGTACCCTTTGACTCGGCATGAATGGAAACGATGATCACCCCCGCAGCGCCAACAAGGTGTTAATGGCCTTGCATTCATCACCCTTGATGGTGGACTCTGAGACATATGCGAACGTTCAGCTGCAGGTATGTGTGACCTGCCCTGTACGTTGCGATTTGAAAACAGCATCACTTTGTTCACAGTACTTGTAGCAGCACTTGTGAGCTGAGAGATTTGCTTCGTATTGTCACTGGTGGCAATGAACGCCTGGGCTATCACTATGGCCTTACTCAAGGTTGGGGTCTCTACAGTCAGAAGTTTGCGAAGTATGGTTACGTGGCCAATGCCAAGTACGAAAAAGTCTCTGAGCATGTGCTCCAAATGCCCTTCACATTCTCAATATCCTGTTAGCTTGGCGACATAACTCGCCACTTCCTGACCTTCAGACCTCTTGTAGGTGTAGAACCCATACCTCACCATCAGAACGCTTTCCTTCAAGTTCAAGTGCTCCCGGACCAGTGTACACAAATCATCATACGATTTCTCCATGGGTTTCACTGGAGCAAGCAGATTTTTTATGAGGCCATACGTTGGTGCCCCACAGATGGTGAGGAGGATCGCCCTTTGTTTGGCAGCGTTCTCTTCTCCATCCAGCTCGTTGGCTACGAAGTACTGGTCGAGTCACTCCATAAAGGTTTCCCAATCATCTCCCTCCAAGAATTTTTCCAGGATTCACGCTGTTCTCTGCATCTTTGGATTCGCTATCTGTATCTCATCACCAGTTGTTATGCAGGGAGAAAGAGTCAGACTGAACACTGTGAGCTCAAAGTAAATTGTGACCTTAGTCTTTTATTGCAGGTCTCCAGAGTGCCTCTCCAATCTGTGAGGCCTTCTTAAATACCTCTGCTCCCAAGGGATTATGGGAATCTTGGGACTCCAGGGGGTGAGCCCTCTGGTGGCTGTACAGAGTAAATACAAGTTTACATATATAACAGTAATAATCTCGGGATTACTACCTGAGCCCCGAGCAAATTTGCTTAGGGTGATTAAGATCAGAGAGTTGAATGCATGGCTCAAAGATTGGTGTGGGAGAAATGGGTTTTGAATCATGGGGCACTGGCACCAGCACTGGGGAAAGAGGGAGCTGTCCTGTTGGGATGCGCTTGACTTGAACCATGCTGGGACTAGTGTTCTGGCGGATTGAATAACTAGGGCTGTAGATAGAGCTTTAAACTAATTATTGGGTCGTGGGTTCAGGTGAGGGGAAATTTAAAAAGTCAAAGAGAAAGGAGAAGGCAGGGGTAATGATAACCAAAGTGTGACAGGAAAGGACAGAGCGTATAAAGATAAGAGTGCGCCAGAAAGTAGATTCAGAGTGGGGAAAAATGGTAAAAAGACAAACTTAAAAGCTCTTTATCTGAATGCACGCAGCATTCGTAACAAGATAGATGAGTTGACGGCACAAATAGAAATAAACAGGTATGATCTGATAGCCATTACAGAGATGTGGTTGCAAGGTGACCAATGGTGGGAACTGAATATTCAGGGGTATTTGACATTTTGGAAGGATAGGCAGAAAGGAAAAGGAGGTGGGGTAGCTCTGTTAATAAAGGATGAGATCAGTGCAGCAGTGAGAAATGATATTGGCTCAGAAGATAAAGATATAGAATCAGTTTTGGTGGAGTTAAGAAATAATAAGGGAAATAAGTCACTGGTGGGAGTGGTCTAAAGGCCCCCTAAAAGTAGTTACACTGTAGGGGAGAGTATAAATCAATAAATAATGCAGGCGATTTTAATCTTCACATATATTGGACAAATCAAATTGGCAAAGTTAACTTTGAGGAGGAGTTCATAGAGTGTATTTGGGATGGTTTCTTACAAAAATAGGTTGTGGAACCAACCAGGGAGATAGGATTAGTTAATCATCTCATAGTAAAGGATCCTCCAGGGAAGAGTGATCATAGCATGTTAGAATTTCAAATTCAGTTTGAACATGAGAAACTTGGGTCTCAATCTAGTGTCCTGAACCAAAATAAAGGCAATTAAAAAGGTATGAAGACAGAGTTGGCTAAAGTGGACTGGGAAAATAGATTAAAGAGTGGCAGACATTTAAGGAGATATTTCATAACAAAAATATATCCCGATGAGAAGGAAAGGCTGTAAGAGAAGGGATAATCATTCATGGCTAACTAAGGAAGTTAAGGATGGTATCAAAATGAAAACAAAGGCATACAGTGTTGCGAAGATTAGTGCTAGACCAGAGGATTAGGAAGTTTTTAGAAACCAACAAAGGACTAAAAAAAGAATAAAGAGAGAGAAGCTAAATCATGAGAGTAAACTAGCAAAACATATAAAAAGAGAGTAAAAGCTTCTACAGGTATCTAAAAAGGAAGAAATGAGCACATTGGTCCCTTAGAGGATGAGACTGGGGAATTAATAATGGGAATCAGGGAAATGGCAGAGACTTTGAACAAATGTTTTGTATTGGTCTTCACAGTAGAAGACATTAAAAGCATCCCAATAATAATAGATAATCAAGGGCCTATAGGGACGGGGGAGAAATCACTATCACTTGCGAAAAATTACTAAGCAAACTAATGGGACTAAAGGTGGACAAGTCCCCTGGACATGATGGCCTGTATCCTAGGGTCTTCAAAGAAGTGGCTGCTGTTATGTATGTAAACATTACCAATGTTTAAGACTTGCCACAGGAGGTGCACCTGTGGGAGACCCAAGGGTCACTGCACACCCTGGGCAAGCAGGTATAAAAGGCAGTCTACCATGCTGCCTCCTGACTCTGGAGTTACAATAAAGAGACCAAGGTCACAACATTTTGAGCTTAAGATATACAGTCTTGTGGAGTTATTCTAAACATAACAATTGGCGACAGATCATGAACTTTCACGCAGTTATGGCTGCCTTTGGTGTTCTTGAGAGATTTGTTGAGGGTGATGATTGGGAAGCCTTCGTTGAGCGTCTTGAACAGTACTTCTTGGTCAACGAGCTGAAAAAGGCAGAAACCGCGATCAAGTGCAGGGTGATAGTCCTCACCATTTGCGAGTCCACGATATATGGCCTCATCAAAAATCTGCTAGCACCACGAAACCAATGGACAAGACATATGAAGAGTTGTGTACGCTGGTTCGGGAACACCTCAAGCCGAAGAAGAGCATCTTCATGGCCAGGTATCACTTTTATACGCACCACCGCTCCAAGGGCCAGGATGTGGCAAGCTATATCGCCGACCTAAGACGACTTGCAGGACCGTGCGTAGTTGCTGGATTCTTGGGGGAAGTGTTGCGGGACTTTTTCGTGTTTGGAATCAGTCACGAGGTCATTCTTTGCAAACTGCTGTCTGCCGAATCCCTCGATCTAAGCAAGGCCAACACGATAGCCCAGGCTTTTATGTCCACGAACGATAACGCTAAACAGATATCATTGCAGTATCAGAACTCACTGGCAAGTACTGTGCATAAAATAACGCCTTCAGAAGGCAGAACTGTACATGGCAGGGCCTACACGCCCGCAGAGGCCAGACCTAGGATGACTGCGTGAATGCGAATCCATTAGCACTGTGTCGATTCAAGCACTACGTGTGCAAGGGCTGTGGAACAATGGGGAATCTCCAGAGAATGTGCAGACGTGTTGCAACTCACCACGTGGCAGAGTCGGCAGAAGATGACTGATCCGGCGCGGATCACACTGAACGAGAGAGGCAACTCAACCCAAGGCTGAAGAACAAGTGTATGGGGTACACACCTTCACCACCAAAAGCCCTCCGATAATGTTAAGTCAAATTAAACGGCATTCCAGTTTCCATGGAATTGAAAACGGGGGCGAGTCAGTCAATTATGAGCCAGAAAGCTTTTGAGAAACTGTGGGGCAACAAGGCACAAAGGCCAAAACTAAGTCCGATCCACACCAAGCGCCGTACTTACACCAAAGAGCTCATACCAGTCATTGGCAGTGCGGCAGTGAAGTTATCGTACGATGGAGCTATGCATGATTTACCACTATGGCTTGTACCAGGCGATGGCGCAATACTGTTTTGCAGAAGCTGGCTAGGAAAGATCCGATGGAACTAGGACGACATCAAAGCACTGTCTTCGGAGGATGATGCCTCGTGCGCCCAAGTGCTAAACAAATTCCGGTTGTTATTCGAGCCAGGCATCGGCAATTTCACAGGCGCCAAAGTATAGATCCATCTTGTCCCTGATGCATGACCCATTCATCACAAGGCCCGAGCGGTTCCATACATGATGTGAGAGAAAGTCGAGATCGAGCTGGACAGACTTCAACGAGAAGGGATCATATCGCTAGTCGAGTTCAATGAGTGGGCCAGTCCAATTGTTCCGGTGTTGAAGAGCGATGGGACGGTCAGAATCTACGGGGAGTACAAGGTAACGATCAACTGAGTCTCGTTACAGGACCAGTACCCACTACCCAAAGCGGATGACCTGTTTGCAATGCTAGCAGGGGGGAAGTCATTCACCAAGCTGGGTCTAACCTCTGCTTACAGAAGCTGGCTGAACCTTTGAAAAAATTGACGTGCATCAACATGCACAGAGGACTGTTCATATACCATAGATGCCCCTTTGGGATTCGTTTGCGGCGGCCATCTTCCAGAGGAACATGGAGAGTCTGCTGAAATCGGTTTCACGCACTGTGGTGTTCCAAGACGACATCTTGATCACTGGCCACAACACCACCGAACACTTGCACAACCTGGAAGACGTTCTCAAGCGACTGGACAGAGTGGGACTCAAGTTGAAATGCTCCAAGTGTGTTTTCCTGGCACCAGAGGTCAAATTTCTGCGGAGAAAGATTGCGGTGGACGGCATCAGACCCACGGACTCCAAGACAGAGGCCATCAAGAGTGTACCCAGACCACAGAATGTGACGGAGCTGCATTCGTTCCTGGGACTCCTCAACTATTTTGGTAACTTTCTATCAGGGTTGAGCACTTTGCTGGAACCATTATATTAATTGCTAGGCAAGGATGACGACTGGGTTTGGCGTAAAGCTCAAGAGACAGCCTTTAACAAGGCCAGAAACCTGTTATGTTCCAACAAGTTACTTGTATTGTATGACCCGTGTAAACGTTTAGTACTAGCTTGTGATGCATCTTTGTACGTGGTTGGTTGTGTGTTACAGCAAGCCAATGGGTCAGGCAAACTGCAACCGGTTGCATATGCATCCAGAAGCTTATCTAAGGCTGAAAGAGCCTACAGTATGATTGAAAAAGAAGCATTAGCATGCGTATACCGGGTTAAGAAAATGCACCAATACCTATTTGGGCTCTGGTTCGAGTTAGAAATCGACCACAAGCCACTCATTTCGTTGTTCTCAGAAAGCAAAGATATTAACACCAATGCTTCGTCCCACATCCAAAGATGGGCACTAACGTTATCTGTGTATGATTATGTAATCTGCCACAGACCAGGCACGGAGAACTGTCGGCTACCATTGCCCACCACCGGGGTGGAAATGGCGCAACCCGCAGACTTGCTCCTTGTAATAGATGCTTTTGAGAGACTTGCCAGATCAGGACCTGCACTAGCCAGGACCCGGTGCTATCACTAGTAAAAAGCTGTGTCCTCATTGGGAGCTGGTTGGTTGTCCCAAGGGAAATGCAAGACAAAATTAAGCCATTCCACCGATGCAAGGACGAAATGTCCATCCATTCAGACTGCCTCCTATGGGGGAATCGTGTAATATTGCCAGAAAAAGGCAGGGAAATGTTTATACACGACCTTCACAGTACCCACCCAGGCATAGTCATGATGAAGCTATCGCCAGGTCGCACATTTGGTGGCCCGGGATTGACTCGGAATTGGAGTCATACGTACACCAATGCAACACTTGCTCACAGTTGAGCAATGCACCAAGGGAGGGCCCACTGAGTCTGTGCTTATGGCCCTCCAAACCGTGGTCAAGGGTCCACGTAGATTTCGTTGGCCACTTTCTAGGAATGATGTTCCTAGTAGCAGTGGACGCTTACTCTAAATGGGTTGAATGTACAATAATGTCGTCATGTACGTCCACTGCCACCATTAAAAGCCTCCGGGCCATGTTCACTACCCATGGTTTGGCCAACGTCTTTGTTAGTGACAATGGACCATGCTTCACCAGCTCATAATTCAACGAGTTCATAACCTGCAATGACATCAAACATGCCAGGTCTGCACCGTTTAAGCCCACATCCAATGGTCAAGCGGAATGGGCAGTCCAAACCATCAAACAGAGCTTGAAAGGCGTGACGGAAGGTTCCTTGCAGACCCGGCTATCTCGGATTCTGTTCAGCTACCACACGCGACCCCACTCGCTTACCGGGGTTCCCCCTGCAGAATTGCTAATGAAGACAGCACTCAAAACCAGGTTCTCCTTAGTCCACCCAGATCTCAATGATCATGTAGAAACCCGGCGTCACTGGCATAACATGTACCACGATCGCGCGGCTGTATCGTGCGACATTGAAGTTAATGACCCTGTGTTTGTTCTTAATTATGGTCATGCTCCCAAATGGGTTGCTGACACTGTGTTAGCCAAGGAGGGGAATAGAATGTTTGTTGTCAAACTTTTGAACGGACAAACGTGCAGAAAGCACTTGGATCAGACCAAACTGCGGTTCACTGACAACCAGGAACAGTTTGAAGAGGACATTACCATCATTGATCCATCCACACACACCCAACCAGCAATCGATCTCGCGGTCAACCATGAGTATGAACCCACCATGTCCGACAGTCCGATCAGACCAGCAACACCACAATGCAGCAATGCTCCGACCAACTCGCCCATGCCAGGACTTCAACTCAGGCGATCAACCCAGGAAAGCAGAACCCTGAATCGCCTCAACTTGTAAATAACTTGTACATAAGACTTTGGGGGGGAATGATGTTATGTATGTAAACATTACCAATGTGTAAGACTTGCCACCAGGGGGCGCACCTGTGGGAGATCCAAGGGTCACCTGAACACTCTGGGCAAGCAGGTATAAAAGGCAGTCTACCATGCTGCCTCCTGACTCTGGAGTTACAATAAAGAGACCAAGGTCACAACAGTTTGAGCTTAAGGTATACAGTCTTGTGGAGTTATTCTAAACATAACAGCTGCAGAGATAGTGGAAGCATTGGTTGTAATCTACCAAAATTCCTGGATTCTGGAGAGGTCCCAGCAGATTGGAAACCTGCAAATGTAATGCTCCTATTCAAGAAAGGAGTGAGACAGAAATCAGGAAACTATAGACCAGTTAGAATAACATCTATCATTGGGAAAATGCTGGAATCCATAATTACGGAAGTAGTAGCAGGACATTTAGAAAATCATAATACAATCAAGCAGAGTCAGCATGGTTTTATGAAAGGGAAAGGAAAGTTCTTTGAGGATGTAACGAGCAGGGTGGATAAAGGGGAACCAGTAGATGTAGTGTATTTGGATTTCCAGAAGGCATTCGATAAGGTACCACATAGAAGGTTACTGCACAAGAAAAGAATTCACGGGGTTGGGGGTAATATATTAGCATGGATAGAGGATTGGCTAACTAACAGAAAACAGAGAGTCGGGATAAATGGGTCATTTTCAGGTTGGCAAACTGTAACTTGTGGGGTGCCACAGGGATTAGTGCTGGGGCCTCAACTATTTATAATCTATATTAATGACTTGGATGAAGGGACCAAGTGTAATTTAGTCAAATCTGCTAATGATACAAAGATAGGTGGGAAAGCAAGTTGTGAAGAGGACACAAAGAATCTTCAAAGGGCTATAGATAGGTTAAGTGAGTGGACAAAAATTTGACAGATGGAGTATGATGTGGGAAAATGTGAGGTTATCCACTTTGGTAGGAAGAATAAAAGAGCAAATTATTATTTAAATGCTGAGAGACTACAAAATGCTGCAGCACAGAGAGATCTGGGGGTCCTTGTACATGAAACACAAAAAGTTAGCATGCAGGTACAGCAAGTAATTAGGAAGGCAAATGGAATGTTGACCTTTATTGCAAGTGGGATAGAGTATAAAAGTAGGGAAGTCTTGCTAGAACTGTACAGGGTATTGGTGAGACCACACCTGTTGTACTGCCTACAGTTTTAGTCTCCTTATTTAAGGAGGGATATACTTGCATTGAAGACAGTTCAGAGAGGGTTCACTAGGTTGATTCTGGAGTTGAAGGGATTGTCTTACGATAAAAGGTTAACAGATTGGGCCTATACTCATTAGAGTTTAGAAGAATGAGAGGGGATCTTATTGAAATAAGATTCTGAAGGGACTTGACGGGCTAGATGCAGAGAGGATGTTTCCCCTTGTGGAGGAATCTAGAACTAGGGGTCATCGTTTCAGAATAAGGGGTCACCCATTTAAAACAGCGATGAGGAGGAATTTCTTCTCTTAGAGAGGCGTGAATCTTTGGAATTCTCTATCCCAGAGAGCTGTGCAGGCTGGGTCATTAAATATATTTCAGGTGGATATAGATAGATTTTTGAACGATGGTGGAGTCAAGGGTTATGGGAAGTCGGCAGGAAAGTGGAGTTGAGGCCAAGATAAGATCAGCCATGATCTTATTGAATGGCGGAGCAGGCTCGAGGGGCCAAATGGACTACTCCTGCTCCTATTTCTTATGTATTTCCAGTAAACCTTAAGAACTACCTGAAGTAGAATTTACAGGTAGTCACAGCAAGGATCATCCAGAAAGTAAGCATGTGAATGTAGTAGTATATCAATCCTAGCGCCTGTTCCAACATTTCTCCCAGGATATTTGAGAAATCCCTATGTAGGCGCAGATGATGAAATCTATTCTTTCAGATCAACATGATTGGTTAAGTACAGAGTGGTGTAATCCATTAATTGATTTGCAGCCAAAACAGAATTACATGTATAGTAGTACATACATAGCATTTACAGTACTGAAACCAGTCATTCGGCCCAACTAGTCTATGTCAGCGTTTATGCTCCACACGAGCCCCCTTCAGCCCTACTTCATCCAACCCTTCTAGCATTTCCTTCCATTTCTTTCTCCTTCATATAATTATCTAACTTCCCCTTAAATGCATCTATGCCATTCGCCTCAATTGTTCCATGTGGTTGTGTTATGTATGACAGGAACAGTTTATAATAGAATGTCTAGTTTAGCTATCCATTCAATGGCCTCCTGGGATGCCAGGTGGAGAAATAAGGTGCCTCGCACAACACATGTTAGTGGGCAGGTTGCTGTGATGTGTTTCGCCTTCTTGAACTGCTGCAGTCCATGTGATAAAGGTACTCCCACAATACAGTTAGGAAGTGAGTTCCAAGATTTTGACCCAGCGACGATGAAGGAACGCCAATTTACTTCCCAGTCAGGATGATGTGTGGCTTTGGGGAGAACTTGGAGGTGGTGGTGTTACCATGTGCCTGCTACCCTTTTCCTTCTAGATGGTAGAGGTCACAGGTTTGGGAGGTGCTGCAAAATAAGCCTTGGCAAGTTGCACACTGCAGTTATATTGCACCGGTGGTGGAAGGAGTGAATGATGGAGTACCAATCAAGTGGGCTGCTTTGTCCTGGATGGTGTCGAACTTCTTGAGTGTTGTTAGAGCTGCACTCATCCAGGCAAGTGGAGAGTATTCCATTATACTCCTGACTTGTGTCTTGTAGATGGTGGAAAGGCTTTGGGGAGTCAGAAGATGAGACAGTTGCTGCAGAATACCCAGCCTCTGACCTGCTCTTGTTGCCACAGTATTTATACGGCTGGTCTGGTTAAGTTTCTGGTCAATGCTGACCCCCCAGGATGTTGATGGTGGGGGATTCAGCGATGGTAATGCCATGGCTAGACTCTCGCTTGTTGGAGATAGTCATTGTCTGGCACTTGTGTGGCGCAAATGTTACTTACCCAAATGTTATCAGCCCAAGCCTGAATGTTGTCCAGGTCTTGCTGCCTGCGGGCATAAGCATGGACTTCATTATCTGTGGAGTTGCGAATGGTAAACATTGTGCAATCCTCAGCGAACATCCCCATTTCTGATCTTATGATAGAGGGGTGGTCATTGATGAAGCAGCTGAAGATGGTTGGGCCTGAGACACTGCCCTGAGGAACTCCTGCAGTGATGTCCTAGGGCTCTGATGATTGACCTCCAACCACCATAGCCATCTTCCTTTGTGTTAGGTATGACTCCAGCCAGTGAATAGTTTTCCCCCTGATTCCCATTGACTTCAGTTTTACTAGGGCTCCTTGATGCCACATTCAGTCAAAGGCTGCCTAGATGTTAAGGGCAGTTACTCTCACCTTACCTCTGGAATTTAGCTCTTTTGTCCATGTTTGGACCAAGGCTGTAATGAGGTCTGGAGCTAAGTGGTCCTCATGGAACCCAAACTGGGCATCGGTGAGCAGGTTATTGGTGAGCAAATGCTGCTTGATAGCACTACTGACAACACCTTCCATCACTTTGCTGATGATTGACATTAGACTGTTGGGGCAGTAATTAGCCGGATAGGATATTTCCTGCTTTTTATGGACAGGACATACCATTGTTGGATAGATGCCAGTATTGTAGCTGTACTGAAACAGTGCGGCTAGATCTGGAGTACAAATCTTCAGCAGGACAGCCGGGATGTTGTCAGGACCCATTGCCTTTGCTATATCCAGTGCGCTCAGTCGTTTCTTGATATCACGTGGAGTGAACCAAATTGGCTGAAGACTGGCTTCTCTGATGGTGGGGTCGTCAGGAGGAGGCTGATAGGGATCATCCACTTGGCACTTCTGGCTGTAGGTGGTTACAAATGCTTCAGTCTTGTCTTTTGCACTGACGTGCTGGGCTCCGCCATCATTGAGGATGGGGATATTCAGGAGTCTCCTTCTCCCGTTAGTTGTTTAATAGTCCATTACCATGCATGACTGGATGTGGCAGGGCTACAGAGCTTTGATCTGATCCGGTGATTGACAGGACTACATACATGCTGCTTTCGCTTTCACAGGGAAGCCAAGTACAAACAGCGAAAGGAGCGTATGACAAATCAAGCACCCCACCAACCTGTCCCTCCAACCACCATCTGCCCCACCTGTGACAGAGACTGTAGATCCTGCATTGGTCTCATCAGTCACCTTAGAACTCATTTTAGTGTGGAAGCAAGTCATCCTCGACTCTGGGGGACTGCCTAAGAAGAAGAGTCCTGTACTGCAGCTACCCCAAGTTGGCACCTCTTTTCTTTTTAAGCCACCACTGGTGCTGCACTTCTACATTCCTCATTGAACCAGGTTTTGGCCCCTGGCTTGATTGTAATGGTAGAGTGAGGGATATGCCGGGCCATAAGATTACATTTTGTGGTGGAATACAATTCTGCTGCTGGCCCACAGCACTTCATGGATGCCCAGTTTTGAGCTGCTAAACCTGTTCTGAATCTATCCCATTTAGCACGGTGGTAGTGCCACACAACAGGATGGAGGGAATCCTCCGTGTGAAGACGGGACTTCATCTCCTCAATGACTATGCGGTGGTCACTGCTACCAATGCTGTCATGGACAAATGCATCTGCGACAGGTAGATTGGTGAGGATGAGGTCAAGTATGCTTTTCCTTCGTGTTGGTTCTTCCACAACCTGTCGCAGGCCCAGTCTGGCAGTTATATCCTTCAGGACTCAGCTAGCTTGGTCAGTAGTGGTGCTACCGAGTCACTCTTGGTGATAGACACTGAAGTCCGCCATGCAGAGTACATTCTGTGCCCTTGCTACCCTCAGTGCTTCATCCAAGTGGTGTTCAACATGGAGGAGTACTGATTCATCAACCGAGGGAGGGTGGTTGGTGGTAATCAGCTGGTTTCCTTGCCCATGCTTGACCTGAAGCCATGAGACTGTATGGGGACAGAGTCAATGTTGAGGACTCTCAGGGCCATTCCCTACTGACTGTATACCACTGTGCCACCACCCCTGGTGGGTCTGTCCTGCTGGTGGAGCAGGACATACCCAGGGATGGTGATGGAGAAATCTGGGACATTGGCTGAAAGGTATGATACTTTATGTATGACTATGTCTGTTGTTGCTTGACTAGTCTGTGGGACAGCTCTCCCAATTTTGGCATAAGTCCCCAGATATTGGTGAGGACGACTTTGCAGGGTCAACTGGGCTGGGTGTGCCGTTGTCGTGTCCAGAGCCAGTGCCGAGGTCGATGCCGGGTGGTCCATCCAGTTTTATTCTTATTGTTTCTTGCAGAGTCTTTTTTTTACATCTGAGTAGCTTGCTAAGCCATTTCTGAGGGCATATTGCTGTCAATATCAATTGATAGTATCAATATCAGGGCATATCAGTTGTCAATCATATTGCTGTGGTACTTGCGTCATATACAGGCCAGACCAAGTAAGGATGGCAGATTTCCTTCCCTAAACGATGTTAGTGAACCATGGTCAGAGATGCATGGCCACAGTCGCAATTTGGGTTGTCCCCCATCCTCCACTTGTGGAGCAGGTGGCCGCATCGTCCACTGTTTTCGAGGAAGCTTGAAGCCAGGGACCTCTGCTGTTCGGTCAGTGATGAGGTGTTGGTTCTTATGTTGCATGCCCGATTCCATCTATCTGGTCGATCCTAGTTGCAGGAATATTGGCTGCTGTTCCACAGAATGGCTGGTGTGATTTTAAGCGCATTTGTGGTGGATTTTTTCCATCTCACAGAGCATTATGCTGTTGTGGCAAATGACAGGCGGGCAATGTAGGACAGCACCGGGAGCCACTTAGTTGGAATGGACTTGAGCATCCCCGACACCATCCTCATCGTAGCGTTAAGCTGCTCATCCACATTCTTTATGTGGCGGCTGCAGGACCATGATGCAGAGCAGTATTCTTCAGCAGAGTAGATGAGGACCACGGTTGCCATGCAAAGTGTTCGGGCTCTGCTCCCCATAACATTCCAATGAGTTTCTGGACCAGGTTCACCCTGGATTTTATTTTTTGGCTGGTGTTGGTGAGATGAAGTGGATAGGTGAGGGTCCTGTCCAGGGTGATGCCCAGGTATTTTGGGTGGGGTCCATGGGTAAGTCACCTTCTGCAGAAAGAAACATGGGGCTAGATTTTCCACTTCACTTCGCCCATCTAAGGTCCATCTATGCCTCAAAATGGACCTCTATCGCCCATTTTGAGCAAAAAGTGGAAACTAGGCCCAAAATATCTCCGGAAAAATAGGCCCCCAAGTTTCCACTTTGATCGCTGAGATGATCGCCCAAATGATCGCCCACACAAGGCCCATCCCTAGTTTCAGCACTTAGCTTGCACTTCGCTTGGCCGATGCAAGGCCCAAAAGAGTGCTCAAAAATAGTTGCTTTTTCAGGGCCTTAGAGAGGGAAATGGGCACTATGGATGCTATTTTTAGCCTCTGAGGAAGCGTGGAGAATTGTTCTGAGTTATTTAGAGAGTAAAATTGATGCAAATTGTACTCAGAAATTTGGGACGGGGAATATAAATAGGTATTATCACCTTATTTATGCATATATTGGAATTATTTATTAAATAGCTTTTACATAGTGAAGTTATCTAATGACATTCTGTGGGGAAACAGAATAAACAAACAAATCTGCATGAAGAACTGTACGTTGTAAAATTTATCTAAGTAAGAGAGAAGGTTCAAAAGTTGGAGACATTTTTTTTTATTAACAAACAAAGAACTAATGAACGACACCCTCCCTCCAACCCCCCACCCCTGCACCAACCCACCCTTCCCTCAAAATCCCCAAAATGTTACAAGAAGAAGAAATGAACATTTTACAGAACAAGTGGCCATTTAAGTAATGATAACAAGTGACCATTTCTGTCACGCTAACAAGTGACCATTTCAGTTATGATAACAAGTGACCATTTCAGTCATAACAACAAGTGATCATTTCAGTGATGACAACAAGTGACCATTTCAGTCATGCCAACAAGTGACCATTTCAGTCATGCCAACAAGTGATCATTTCAGTCATAACAACAAGTGACCATTTCAGTGATGACAACAAGTGACCATTTCAGTGATGACAACAAGTGACCATTACAGTGATGATAACAAGTGACCATTTCAGTCATGACAACACATGACCATTACAGTGATGATAACAAGTGACCATTTCAGTCATGCCAACAAGTGACCATTTCAGTCATGACAACAAGTGACCATTTCAGTCATGCCAACAAGTGACCATTTCAGTCATGACAACAAGCGACCATTTCAGAAAGAATGGAAAGGGAACAGTTAAGTAATGATAACAAGTGAACATTTAACTTTATGCTGGGTTGCGTAAAATTTAGTTATGTTTAAATGTAACCCAATAACATTGCAGATTCTAGTTACTATTTAGATCTCGCAGCTGCCAGTAGGCTGTTCCACCGTTTGTGGCACTGGTCCGATGTGTGCGTTTCATTGGAGGCCGATGTGACTACGTCGACTATTTTGGACCAATTCCTGCGATATGCACAGGGTGGAGGGTTCCCCTGCCCACCCCATGTCAGATCCTCCCACCTGGAGCTGACAGAATTTACAAGGGCCTCATTTGCCTCTTCGCTGAAGGGTTTGGCCCTTCTCTTTCCTGCACCTCCCTCCATTCTTTAAATTTATCTGTAATTTGGATAAGACTTTCTGACCTGCTTCCTTTCTCCTCTCTCTCTCTCTCTCTCTCTCTCTCCCAGACCCACCCAGAGCTTCTGAGCATGTGTGAAGACTCTTGACCTCTCAAAACGCGGGAAGAAGCATCAACCTGAAAAAAAAATCAACCTGCACATGCACAGTAATGCGTTGCTAGGGAAGCTTTTTTTTTCATTCACTTCTGTTTTCTTTGGGCGACCAGGAGATCGCCGAGAAATGACATCGCCCATTTGACATCGCTGGGCTAAGGCCGAGTGGAAAATCGCAAAAAAAAAATGGGCCTTGAGCCGGTGATCAGCACGGGGGATAGGTCCCGCATCGCTGGAACAAGACCCATTTTTTTTGGCCTTAGCCTGAAAGTGGAAAGTCTAGCCCATGGAGTTCTTTTCCGGCGGCTTTATTGTTCAGGTGGAATGCAGATACCAACAACCGATCCCGAGGACATTGTTGTAAGTGCCGCTTGACAGCATTGTTGACGACCCCTTGCATCACTAATGCCCACTTGATTGGCACCCTATCTACCACAACATTCACTCTCTCCACCACTGGCTTAATATAGTTGCAGTGTGCAACATCGACAAGATGCACTGCAGCAACTTGCCAAGATTTCTTAAGCAACACCTTCCAAACCCGCGACCTCTACCATCTAGACGGACAAGGGCAGCAGGTGCTTGGGAACACCACCACCTCCAAATTCACCTCCAAGTCACACATCATCTGACTTGGACATATATCTCTGTTCCTTCATAGTCGCTAGGTCAAACTCCTGGAACTCCCTCCCTAACGGCACGGTGGGAGTACCTTCACCACATGGACAGCACCGGCTGACCACGGCGGCTCACCACCTTCACGGATTTGCAATAAATACCAGCCTCGCCAGCAATGCCCACATCCCAGAAATGAATTAAAAACAAGTTCCACATTCTAACCACTCTCTAGGTAAAGACATTTCTACAGAATTCCTTATTGGAAGAATTAATGATTATCTTATATTGATGGCCCCTAGTTTTGGACTTCCCACAAGTGGAAAGATCTCTACATCTCCCCTATCAAACCCCTTCATAATTTTAAAGACCTCTACTATCTCACCTCTCAGCCTTCTCTTTTCTTGAGAAAAGAACCCCAGCCTGTTCAGTCATTCCTGATAGATATAACCTCTCAGTTCTGGTATCATCCTTGTAAACCTTTTTTGCACTTTGACCAATGCCTCTACATCATTTTTGTAATATGGGGACCAGAACTGTGCACAGTACTCCAAATATGGTTTAATCAGAGTAGACAAAATCGATAAAAGTTAGAAAAATACAGCGAGACACAGACCAAATATTAGCAGATATTTGGATGCCATTGCACCATCGCCAATAAAAGCACGTGACTTCTTAACAGAAGAATATAAGAAATAGGAGCAGGAGTAAGCCATACGGTCCCTCGAGCCTGCTCCACCATTTAATACAATCATGACTGATCCGATCATGGACTCAGCTCCACTTTCCTGCCCGCTCCTCACAACCCCTTATTCCCTTATTGGGTAAGAAACTGTCTATCTCTGTCTTAAATTTATTCAATGTCCCAGCTTTCACAGCTCTCTGAGGCAGCGAATTCCACAGATTTAAAACCCTCTGAGGAGTTGTTCCTCCTCATCTCAGTTTTAAATAGACAGCCCCTTATTCTAAGATTATGTCCCCTAGTTCTAGTCTCCCCTATCAGTGGAAACATCCTCTCTGCATCCACCTTGTCAAGTCCCCTCATAATCTTATATGTTTCGATAAGATCACCTCTCATTCTTCTAAATTCCAATGAGTAGAGGCAAAACCTACTCAACCTTTCCTCATAATTCAACCCCCTCATCTCCGGAATCAACCTAATGAACCTTCTCTGAACTGCCTCCAAAGCAAGTATAGCTTTTCTTAAACATGGAAACCAAAACTGTACGCAGTATTTGTCATGTATGTAAGCTTGGGGTTACTAGCCACCAGGTGGCACGAGTGTCGGAGGTCATTGGGCTGTATGCACGTGTGTGCAGCCCAGGTATAAAAGGCAAGCTATCTTGTAATGTAATCAGTTTGGGCCCTAATAAAGCAGAGCCAGGTTTGTACCTGTGTTATTTTACAGTATTCAGTCTATCGAGTTATTACATACATAATTTTTGGCGACGAGGTAAATTAAGAACCTTCACATGCAAAAATGAGCACAATTGGAGTTCTGGAGAGATTCGTGGAGGGAGAGGACTGGACAGATTTTGTAGCTCGCCTGGACCAGTACTTCGTGGCAAACAAAATGTAGAAACCCACTAACGCAGTTAGGTGCAGGGCAGTCTTCCTCACGGTTTGCGATCAGAAAATTTATGGACTCATGAAGAATCTTCTCTCACCTGCAAGTCCAACAGACAAGGACTATGAGGAATTGTGTGCTCTGGTACGTGACCATCTCAAGCCAGAAAAAGGCATCATCATCTCATGATATTGATTCTACAAGCATGTTCGTTCTGAAGGCCAGGATGTGTCAGAATTCATTGCTGACTTAAAACATCTAGCTGGACAGTGTAAATTCAAAAACATGTTGGGAGACATGCTGCAGGACTTCTTTGTGATCGGCATCAACCACGAGTTGATCCTGCGTAAGCTATTGGCGGTGGAGACGCTGGACTTGAACAAGGCCATCACGATTGCCCAGGCATGAATGACAACGGACAAACACTTAAAGCAGATAACATCAGAAAATTAGAACTCGGCAAGTACTGTAAACAAGATTGTATTGTCATTTGGCAGAGCTGCATATGGCAGGGCCTACTCGACTGCATATGCGAAACCTGTGGCTGCTCAAAGTCCGCCAACAGGAATTAATCCAATATCACCGTGTTGGCATTGTGGGGGCAATCATAGGCCTCATCAGTGTCAGTTTAAACAGTACATTTGTAAAGGCTGTTTGAGACAGGGGCATCTCCAACGCATGTGTCCGCAACTGAACAAGCGTGCTGCGACACACCATGTGGAGGATGATGACCAGTATAGAGCGGATCCGGATATGCAATCCGAGATACCAGAGGAGGAAGTGTATGGACTGTATTTGTTCCTAACAAAGAGCCAATCGATAATGATTAATATGAAACTTAACGGTGTGCCGGTACCGATGGAATTGGACACGGGTGTGAGTCAATCAATAATGAGCCAGAGAACATTCGACAAGCTGTGGGATACTATGGCTGTGAGGCCTAAGCTGAGTCTAGTCAATGCCAAGTTGCGTACATACACTAAAGAACTCATAACAATGATTGGCAGTGCAGTAATCAAGGTGTTGTATGATGGTGTGGTTCATGATTTACCGTTAAGGATGTTCCAGGCAATGGTCCAATGCTGTTCGGCAGGAATTGGCTCGAAAAAATCAAATGGAATTGGGACAATATCAAAGTATGAGGATGATACTCAGTGTGCTCAAGTGCTGAGCAAGTTCCTCTCGCTGTTTGAACCAGGCATTGGCAAATTCACGGGAGCCAAGGTGCAGATCCACGTGGACTTGGATGCAAGACCCATCCATCATAAAACTCAGAAGGTTCCGTACATAATAAGGGAGAATGTTGGAATCGAACTAGACAGACTCCAGTGTAAAGGGGTCATATCACCAGTTGAATTTAACGAATGAGCCAGCCCCATTGTTCCTGTGTTGAAGAATGATGGCATTGTCAGGATTTGTGGAGACTACAAGGTTACGATCAACTGAGTTTCGAAACAGGATCAATACCCGTTACCGAAGACTGATGACCTGTTTGCAACGCTAGCCGGGGGGAAGTCATTTAATAAACTGGATCTGACATCAGCCTACATGACACAGGAGCTGGTCGAGATGTTGGAGACATGTACTTACATCAACACTCATAAAGGACTGTTTATCTACAACAGGTGTCCTTTCGGAATTCGCTCGGCTGCAGCCATATTTCAGAGGAACATGGAGAGTCTACTGAAGTCCATTCCTAGAACCGTCATGTTCCAAGATGACATCCTGGTCACAGGTCGTGACACCGCCAAACATCTGAACAACCTGGAAGAGGTTCTACATCGTCTGGACAAAGTGGGACTCAACTCAGACTGAAATGTTCTAAGTGCGTCTTCATGGCACCGGAAGTCAAATTCCTGGGCAACAAAATTGCTGCTGACGGCATCAGGCCTACGGACTCGAAAACCAAGGCCATCAAAAATGTACCCAAGCCTCAGAATGTGACGGAGCTGCATTCATTCCTTGGTTTACTCAACTACTTCGGTAATTTTCTAACTAGATTGAGCACTTTATTAGAGCCACTGCACATGCTGCTATGAAAAGGCGACAACTGGGTTTGGGGTGCATCTCAAGACAGAGCTTTTGAGAAAGCTACTAAT
Source organism: Pristiophorus japonicus (assembly GCF_044704955.1). Classification (NCBI taxonomy): domain Eukaryota; kingdom Metazoa; phylum Chordata; class Chondrichthyes; family Pristiophoridae; genus Pristiophorus; species Pristiophorus japonicus. The sequence goes on along the minus strand of NC_091982.1, from coordinate 215,396,550 downwards.
CTGCTGGTACATTATGATCCGTTTAAGTGTCTAGTATTGGCCTGTGATGCTTCATCCTATGGAGTTGGTTACGTGCTCCGACAAGCTAATGAGTCGGGTAAACTACAACCTGTAGCGTATGCTTCTAAAAGTTTGTCAAAGGCAGAAAGAGCCAACAGCATGATAGATAAAGAAGCATTAGCCTATGTGCATGGGGTTAAAAAGATGCATCAGTACCTGTTTGGTCTTCGGTTTGAACTGGAAACAGATCACAAGCCACTCATTTCATTGTTTTCGGAAAACAAAGATATCAATACCAATGCATCGTCCCACATCCAGAGGTGGGTGCTGACACTATCTGCCTATGATTATGTCATTCGCCATAGACCTGGCACTGAGAATTGTGCCGATGCACTGAGCCGTCTGCCGTTGCCCACGCCGGAGGTGGAGACGCCACAACCTGCAGACCTACTGGTAGTCATGGATACTGTTGAAAGTGAAGGAACCCCTGTCACGGCTCAACATGTTAAGACCTGGACCAGCCAGGACCCGATATTATCGGTTGTGAAACGTTGTGTCCTTAGTGGTGATTGGTCTGCCATACCCAAGCAAATGGGTGATGAGAACAAACCTTACAACCATCGCAAAGAGGAACTATCCATTCAGCCAGCTTGTTTACTGTGGGGTAATTATGTTGTTATGCCTAAGAAAGGCAGAGAGAAATTTGTACATGACCGACATAGCACTCATCCTGGTATTGTCATGATGAAAGCCATTGACAGGTCTCATGTATGATGGCCTGGAATTGACTCTGATCTGGAGTCATTTGTACATCAGTGCAATACTTGCATGCAGCTAAGTAAAGCACCAGCGGATTCGCCGCTGAGTCTGTGGTCGTGGCCATCTAAACCATGGTCCAGGATCCACATCGACTATGCCGGTCCCTTCCTGGGAAAAATGTTTTCAGTTGTGGTGGATGCATATTCCAAGAGGATAGAGTGTATAATCATGTCATCCAGTACATCTACAGCTAGCATTGAGAGCCTTCATGTCATGTTTGCCACTCATGGTCTGCCCGACATCGTTGTAAGCGACAAGGGACCTTGCTTCACTAGTCTGGAGTTTCAAGAGGTCATGAAACTCAATGGTATCAAACATGTGAGATCAGCACTATTCAAACCCGCATCTAATGGTCAAACAGAACGTGCTGTCCAAACCACCAAGCAGAGTATGAAACGTTTAACTCATGGTTCACTGCAGACTCGCTTGTCACGCATATTGCTTAGTTACAGGACAATACCCCACACACTTACCGGGGTCCCCCACTGCTGAACTATTGATGGAGAGGTCTGAAGACCAGGCTCTTTCTTGGCCACCCTGACTTGAATGATCATGTTGAATACAGACGTCAAAGTCAGCAGTGACATCATGATCGCACTGCCGTGTCATGCGACATTTCTGTTAACGATCCTGTGTATGTACTAAATTATGGTCAAAGTCCCAAATAGATCGCCGGTACTGTTACGGCCAAGGAGGGTAACAGAGTGTTTATCGTCAAGTTCAAGAATGGGCAAACATGCAGGAAACATGTTGATCAGATAAAGCTGTGGCACACGGATGAACCTGAACAGTCTGAGGAAGGCACAATCATTGACCAACCAACCAACCCTCAGTCATCAGAGGACTCCACTGTCATCAATGAATCTGGACTTTCAATTCGTGACATGGTCATTGCCACTCCTTTCAGATCGGCTAACCAACTCCCAGTCATAACAGACTCAGAATGCTCGCCCAAGGCTGGAGTTGAACTGAGACAATCAACTAGGGGACAGAAAGCCCTGGAGCATCTCAATTTGTAAAAAGACTGTTACTAATATCTTAAAGGGGGATATTGTCATGTATGAATACTTAGAGTTACTAGCCACCAGGTGGCGCGACTGTCGGAGGTCATTGGACTGTATGCATGTGTGTGCAACCCAGGTATAAAAGGCAAGCCATCTTGTAATGTAATCACTTTGGGCCCTAATAAAGCAGAGCCAGGTTTGTACCCTGTGTTAGCTTACAGTATTCAGTCAGTCTATTGAGTTATTACATACATAACAGTATTCTAGGTGTAGCCTCACCAATACCCTGTATAACTGGAGCAAGACTTCCCTGCTTTTACACTCCATCCCCTTTGCAATAAAGGCCAAGATTCCATTGGCCTGCCTGATCACTTGCTATACCTGCATACTAACCTTGTGTGTTTCATGGACCAGTGCGCCAAGATCCCGCTGTGCTGCAGCACTTTGCAATCTTTCTCCATTTAAATAACTTATTCTGATTTTTTTCTGCCAAAGTGCATAATCTCACACTTTCCAACATTATACGCCATCTGCCAAATTTTTGACCACTCACTTAGCCCATGTCCTTTTGCAGGTTTTTTGTGTCCTCCCTACACATTGCTTTTCCTCCCATCTTTGTATCATCAGCAAACTTGGCTACGTCACTCGGTCCCTTCATCCAAGTCGTTAATATAGATTGTAAATAGTTGGGGACCCAACAGTGATCCCTGCAGGACCCCACTAGTTACTGATTGCCAACCAGAGAATGAACATTTCATCCCAACTCTATTTTCTGTTAGTTAGCCAATCCTCTATCCATGCTAATATATTACCCCCAACCCAGTGAACTTTTATCTTGTGTAGTAACCTTTTACGTGGCACCTTGTCAAATGCCTTCTGGAAGTCCAAATACACATCTACTGGTTCTCCTTTGTCCACCCAGTTCATTACATCCTCGAAAGAATTCCTGCAACTTTGTCAAACATAACTTCCCCTTCATAAATCCATGTTGACTGTCTTGACTGCATTATGCTTTTCCAAATGTCCTGCTACTGCTTCTTTAATAATGGACTCCAACATTTTCCCAACCACAGGTGCAAGGCTAACTGGTCTATAGTTTCCTGCTTTTTGTCTGCCTCCTTTTATAAAAAAAAATAGGTGTGTTACATTTGCAGTTTTCTAATCTGCTGGGACCTCCCCAGAATCCAGGGAACTTTGGTAAATTACAACCAATGCATCCACAATCCCTGCCACTACTTCTCTTAAGACCCTAGGATGCAAGCCATCAGGTCCAGGGGATTTATCTGCCTTTAGTCCCATTATCTTACTGAGTACTACCTCCTTAGTGGTCGTGTTAAGTTCCTGCCTCCTCCTATAGCCCTCGACTATCCATTGTTGGGATATTTTGAGTGTCTTCTACTGTAAAGACTGATTGAACAAATATTTGTTCAGAGTTACTGCCATCTCCATGCATCATAGTACTGGCCGATTGAACCAAAAGGATAGTGAAAGAAATAAATAAACCATAGAACAGTTTTTGGACTATTTCAGACGGGTCTCAAAATATATTTTACGAAAGCAAAATACTGCAGATGCTGTAATCAGGAATAAAAACAGAAAATGCTGGAAATCTCAGGTCAGGCAGCATCTGTGGAGAGAAAGCAGAGAACATTTTGGGTCGATGACCCTTCGTTTGGAAAGAACAGATTCTTAATTCCCTTATTGGTTAAAAAGCTTGTGCTTAAGGATTAAGGGGAGCGGGCGGGTAAGTGGAACTGAGTCCACGGCCAGATCAGCCATGATCTTGTTGAATGGTGGAGCAGGCTCGAGGGGCTAGATGGCCTACTCCTGTTCCTAATTCTTATGTTCTTATGTTCTTATGAAAGGGGAGGGGGAAGAACAAACGAAAAGGGAAGGTCTGTGATAGGTTAGAAAACAGGAGAGATTGAGACACAAAAGGGATGGTGGCCCAAATTCAAATGGCAATGCCAGGAGTTAGAAAAACATTAGTCAAGATAGGGTGTGAATGGTGGGATAATGAGCAACTGCCACAAGGGGGGAAAAAAAAGAAAGAAAACAGACTGAGGGGGTGTGGGGAGGAAAGAAGCAAGCCAAAGATTGACAGCAGTTACACTCTGAAATTGTTGAACTCTATGTCAAGTGCAGAAGGCTGTGAAGTGCCTAAACAAAAGATGGGGTGCTGTTCCCCGAGCTTGTGTTGAGCTTTGTTTGAACAGTGTCGGAGACAGAGGACAGAGGGGTCAGAGTGGGAGTGGAGTGGAGAATTAAAGTGATAGGCGACCGGATGCTCAGGGTCACACTTGCAGACTGAACAGAGGTGCTCCTCAAAGCGGTGACCCAATCTATGCTTGGTTTCCCCAATGTAGAGGAGACCACATCGTGAGCAGTGAATACAGTATACCAACTTGAAAGTACAACAAGTAAATTGCTGTTTCACCTGGAAGGAGTATTTGGGGCCCTGGATAGTGGGAAGGGAGGAGGTAAAAAGGGCAGGAGTTGCATCCTCTGCGCTTGCATGGAAAGGGGCCATGGGAACGGGAGGGGGTGACGGCAGAGTGTCTGAGGGAGCGGTCCCTTCAGAATGCTGAGGGGAAAGGAGGGGAAAGATGTGATTGGTGGTGGGATCACGCTGGAGGTGGTGGAAAATGGCAGCAGATGATCCGTTGAACGTGGAGGCTGGTGGGGTGAAAGGCGAGAACAAGGGGAACCCGGTCATGGCGAAGAGGGCAGGGAAGGGGGGAAAAGCAGAGGTGCGGGAAATAGAACGAACACAGTAGAAAGCCATGTTAACCCCAGCGGAGAGGAATCCTCTGTTGAGAAAAAAGACAATTCAGAGGCACTAGTGTGAAAGATAGCATCAGAGCAGATGTGACAGAGATGGAGAAACTAGGAGAATGGAATGGAGTCCTTACAAGATGCAGGGTGGGAGGAAGTGTAGTCCAGGTAGCTGTGGGAGTCAGTGGGCTTAGAGTGGATACTGGTCGAAAGTCTATCCCCGGAGATGGAAAAGTCGAGGAACGGAAGAGTCGGGGATGGACCAAGTGAAGGTGAGCTAGGACCCATGCAGGTTCCAAAAGCAACACCTTTAATTTGGAGGAAGTGTGCGGTGGAGTTAAAGGAGAAGTTGTTGAATGCGAGAACAAGTTCAGGCAGGCGGAGGAGTGCGGTGGGGGATGGGGACTGGTTGGGCCTTTGCTCGAGGAAGAAGTGGATCGCCCTCAGGCCATCCTGGTGGGGGATGGAAGTAGAGGGATTGGACGTCCATGGTGAAAAGAAGACGGTTTGGGGCCGGGAAACTGGAAACTGTTAGTGACGGAGGGTGTCAGAGTAGTCGTGGATGTAGGTGGGAAGAGAGTGGATAAGGGGAGAAATTTTAAAAAAGAGTCGAGATAGGAAGAAATAGGTTTCTGTGGGGCAAGAACAGGCTAAAACGATGGGTCTACCGGGGCAGTCCTGTTTGTGGATCTTGGAAAGGAGGTAGAAGCGGGATTAGGGAACTATGAGGTTGGTGGCTGTGGAGGAAAGATCTCCAGAGGAGATGAGGTCAGTGATGGTCTGAGAAATTATAGTTTGATGTTCAGTAGTGGGGTTATGGTCCAGGGGGAGGTGTTAGAGAGTTGTTAACAAGGCATCTTACCTTTTGGTGCAAGGGTGCATGAACAACAATTTTGTAGAATGTAAATCCACAAGAGTTACTTTGACACTTCACCTAATATTTCTCTCCAGAAAACAAGGTCAGAAAGTATTTGTAATTCACAAAACAGATCCCAGAAAGGGAGTTGGGATTGCAATATTGTACGCTAGTTTACAATCTAATGCACCATTAAAATGCAGCACTTTAGCATATCCAGGCAGTGATGATACTAAAGTTACTTTACTAAAGTTCTGACAAAAAAAAAGAGACACTTAATTTAGCATGCAACTCTATCTGGTTTATCTGCATGCAGTAAGCTTTTAAATGTAACCATTGATACTCTCTACATTTTATCCTCCAAAACTATGGAACAGTGCCCGAGAAGGTGTCTTAATTTTGAAAGTCATTATACATTGGAATTTGGACACTCGAGTCAAATCAGATTACAAATTGGTTTTAACCATTCAAAATCCCACTAAAATTTCCAATGAATAGCTTCAAAGTGCTTTTCTTCTTTAAAGTTTATGGCTGTCCCAAGAAAAGGCAGTCAAATAGATATGGTAGACTAAATTCACATTTTATTAAAATATTTAAAATAACCATTTTAAAAAGTTTCCATTGTTTATTGTAAATGTGTTACACTTAACCTTCAAAAACATAGGTTAGAGATCACACAAAAATAACCTACATTTTATTAAACAATCAAACCTTGAAGAGCATTTAAACATATTCACATACTCTCCTTCATTTTTACATGCTTTAACAAGTGAGCAATGAGGCAGTAACATTCAGGTATAGCACCAGTTCTGCTAACATTACCAATAATCTTTCATTAAATGTAAATGAAAAATAAGAAAATATTGATTTAGCACAAAGCACTCTTTCAAATCAAACTGCATATGATCTTCAAATTGAGAAAGGAAAGATCTTTACTACAATTAATTATTCAACAAACTATATTCAATTCCTTGCCTTGTATTTCAATAAATATATTAATACATGATTACTCCAGCATTTAGTCATGGAAGTTGAATGGCTTTTCTCAAAGTTAGAGCTGCTCAGTATTGCAAAGAAATTTCCTTTGGGCACATGATACACAGCAGCAACTTGTACAGCAAGGTAATTTCTCAAATTCTAGAATTTACACCCCAAAACTTACAACTCCAGTTTGGTAAAAATCTAACCCGAAGAGAGTATTCTGAATTGTAGTACAATTGTAAGTAGAGGCTTGAACATTTAATTTTTATTCGTGTTACATTCCTTTGAAACTATTTAGAAGTAATTTGGTGTCGAACTCCCCTCACCGACAATATTCCCCATTTTAGGAAATCACACAAGAGGGTTGTTCTCTAAAAAGGGAATATATCCAGATTATCTTGCACTGTATTTAATGCTTCAATACTGGTCCAAGAATCAAACACATTGTTTCGGATTGTTGTCTTCAAATAGAGCATATTTCCGCTCACATTTTAAACCTAAAACAGCTATTTGTGCAAAATTTCAGAATTTTGCTTTGACTCCAATAGCAATACTTGGCCAATTGCTCTCCATTACTTTTTGTTCTAGTCAGGTGCAAAACTGAATTCATATTAAAAAAAGGCAGGATTGCATACTGATTATTGGAAAATACTGTAATTACAAAGCAGCATTATATGCAAGACAAAAATGTACACATGTATTACTATAAGGCTATATCAGTTTCATTTTTAAAAATCAGTGTTTGTTCAAAATAGGATGGCTTTTCATTGCTGCGTTCAAGTAGCTTGGCAATGAGGTTTCCTTGATATTGGAAAATCATTTTGAAACTTATCCTATTGACATTGACTTCTTATGGTTTTGAAACTTGTCCAATGAAAAGAACTGTACCTGCGTAAGCAATTCAGAAGAGAAATGCAGTTAGTGTACAAATCGTACCAAGTTATCACTTTAGTTAGTTAACTAGGCTTCAAATGTGTAGCTTTAGAGTTGCTTAATATTTAACATTCTCCTTCCAAATTGAAATAATATTTATTTTGTAAACATTTAGCTTTCTCACAACCAAGTAAAAGACTATGATGAAAGTCTCACTACCTTGGAGCTAAATCGACTTCCAGGCAACTCTGCTATCTCCTACTTTAAAAATAAATCAGTGGCACCCATTGTACAACCTCAACTCTTTTAGTGGATCAATGGGGACGGGGGGGGGGGGGGGGGCGGCGGGCGTGCACTGCCACACCCTTAAAAGCCACTCCACAAACAATGGAATTTTATGTCCTTTCATTTCTGTGGGGCCAGGAGGAGCAGGGGGAGGGGTGGAAAGAGAAAGAAGAGTAGGCAGATTGGAAGGGGAAGTAAGCTCCAGGTGTACCACCACCTTGGGGAAAAAAAAAAACAGTAAAGGGGAATATTTTTTGAAAGGCGAGAAATTACAACATGCTGCGGTGCAGAGGGACCTGGGGGTCCTTGTGCATGAATCCCAAAAAGTTAGTTTGCAGGTGCAACAGGTAATCAGGAAGGCGAATGGAATGTTGGCCTTTATTGCGAGAGGGATGGAGTACAAAAGCAGGGCGGTCCTTCTGCAACTGTATAGGGTATTGGTGAGGCCGCACCTGGAGTACTGCGTGCAGTTTTGGTCACCTTACTTAAGGAAGGATATACTAGCTTTGGAGGGGTATAGGAGAAGATTCACGAGGCCGATTCCGGAGATGAGGGGGTTACCTTATGATGACAGATTGAGTAGACTGGGTCTTTACTCGTTGGAGTTCAGAAGGATGAGGGGTGATCTTATAGAAACATTTAAAATAATGAAAGGGATAGACAAGATAGAGACAGAGAGGTTGTTGCCACTGTATAGGGAGACTAGAACTAGGGGGCACAGCCTCAAAATACAGGGGAGCCAATTTAAAACCGAGTTGAGAAGGAATTTCTTCTCCCAGAGGGTTGTGAATCTGTGGAACTCTCTGCCCAAGGAAGCAGTTGAGGCTAACTCATTGAATGTATTCAAAATCACAGATAGATAGATAGACTTTTAACCAATAAGGGAATTAAGGGTTATGGGGAGCGGGCGGGTAAGTGGAGCGGAGTCCACGGCCAGATCAGCCATGATCTTGTTGAATGGCAGAGCAGGCTCGAGGGGCTAGATGGCCTACTCCTGTTCCTAATTCTTATGTTCTTATGTACAGGTAATAAGTAGAAAGGTTGCTTTTTAAAAAGAAGTTAAACAGGACAAGATGATTTACAAAAACAGGATGTCAGAAGACAATAAAATGAAAAATTGCTAAACCAAGATAATCAAAACTAGCAAGTAATTCAATGAAGGGTTTAAGAAAAGTTGATCAGCTAGAATAACCGATTAAAATTGAAATTCAAGACAATAGGAGTAACTGAATGTATGCTGTACCCTCCAATATCTGTACACAGTATTTGAACTTTGACCTAACCACTGCCTCATATATATTTATTACCTCTTTACTGTTACATCCTAGTTACAAAACCCAAAATGCTGTTAGCCTTTTTTATAGCTTTGTCAAATTTTATTTGCATATTCAAGGAATTATATATAGGTCTTTATTCTTCCACACCTTTGTGTCTTTCTATTGAGCATACTTCCACTCCTTGTTTTTCATCACATTAAATATATGCCCCCCCCCCAAAATCATTTATATATAGTTCCTTGCTACTGCCAATCCCTGCATTTTTCCACGAGAGGAGGAGAAACTGTTTCACCGAGAGTTGTGAACCAGTGGACTTCTCTGCCACAGAAAGTTGTTGAGTCCAGTTCGTTCGACATATTCAAAAAGGGAGTTAGATATGGCTCTTACGGCTAAAAGGATCAGGGGATTGGAGAGAAGGCTGGGGTGGGGTACTGAGGTTGAATGATCAGCCATGATCATATTGAATGGCGGTGCAGGCTCGAAGGGCCGAATGGCCTGCTCCTGCACCTATTTTCTATATTCAGAAAGTCCAAATGTTGTACTTTCTATGGTTTAAGAATTATATATGCATGCGCGCATATAACCCACTTCCTGCTGCATTCCCCGGATAGCAACATTCTGAATTTAACAAGCTGTTTGAGACATCATATTGACACCTTGTGAAAATCCTCAATTAGGCTGCAGTTTGAATACTGCATGCAAATTACACAAACCATTGCATGGAAAGAAAAGATGCAACAGATTCACTAGGATGTTATCAGAGATGGCGGTTTACAGTACTCCCACCCCCACTAAAGCTGAAAAGGTTAAAGGATGACATGGAGGTCTCCATGAAGGGTCATGATACAGGATAATTAGTGACAGATTATTTCCAATGATCAATGAGACAACAGGAGAAACAAATCCAGAGGGTTGTTAGGATGTGGAATTGTCTGCCAGAAACAGTTGTTGAATGAGTCCATAAATTATTTATTATTAAATCATTGCTTAAAAAAGAATGAATATTACAAGAGCAGGAATGGTATTAGACTAGGTGATGCAAAAGGAAAAATGGCATACTTGATGGACCCAATGACCAGTCTCGGTACCGTAACATTCTACAATTCAAAATTCTTAGACATTGAGCAATCCACAAGACCAGTTCTTGCTTCAGCAAATGTTTTAGCTCAGAAATTCCCTATTTTTTTTTTGGGGGGGGGGGGGGGGGAAGGGAGGGGAAGAAGAAAGGAGAGGGGAGAGTTTGTATATCTTTTTAAAAGAAAGTACAAGATGTATTCTTAAATCCCCTCAGAGTTTCTGCAGTACCTCTTTCCTGACACTAGATGTCCTAGTTAACCAATGTGCTGATGCAGTTTAATGAGATTTTGTGGCAGAATTACAAAGACTGCACAGAAGAGGGAGTTTACACGTGGCGTTTGCAAAGCTTCCAAGATCTTCATTCCATGTTTACTTGGAGACATAGGTTCGGATGGTGGAGGTCAAGATAATGGGGGCTGCGCAATGGAATTCCAGGGGTCAGATTTTTGCAATTGTTTATTGAACAGCATTCTACTTCTGTTGCTGTTGATCAATACTACTTTACAACAGCACTATTTTCCTTTAGATAGCTCACACTCTTATAAAGGCAGGTGTCATGTATGCAATAACTCAATCGGCTTAGTAGAGTGAACTCAATCAGGTGCGACCTGACTCTACTTTACTAGCTCTCAAAGTGAGGATTAAACATGGAGGCTTTCTTTATATACAACGGCTGCACGTGTGTCTATGGCTCAATGACCTCCGATGGTTGCTCCCCCTGGTGGCAGGTAAACCCAGGCATACATACATCATATCATTTCCCCCCCCCCACCCCCAAGATCTTGGTATCAGTCCTATTTACAAATCGAGATGGTCCGGGGCTTTCCGCTCCCTAGTTGATCATCAGTTCAAATCCAGATCTGGGTGAGCTCTCAGAGTCATTCGTGACTTGAGGCTGGGTAGCCGATCTAATGGGAGTGACAGTGTCCATGTCGGGGATTGAAGGTCCAGATTCATTGACAACAGCAGAGTCTTCTGATGGCTGAATATGAATCGACTGGTCATTTATGGTGTCTTCAAGCTGTTTCGGTTAGTCTGTGTGCCGCAATTTTGTCTGATCAATGTGCCTTCTGCATGTTTGCCCATTAGTGAGCCTGACAATAAGCACCTTGTTACCCTCCTTGGCCACAACAGTGCCAGTGACCCACTTGGGGCCTTGACCATAATTTAGCACATTCACAGGATCAATAATAGAGATGTCGCGCGACACAGCAGTACGATCATACCACCACTGCGGACGTCTGTTTGACATGAGCGTTAAGATCAGGGCGGACAAGCGAGAGCCTGGTCTTGAGACCCCTCCATCAACAGTTCAACAGGGGGGACCCCCGGTAAGCGTGTGGGGTCTCGTCCTGTAACTAAGCAGTATGCGTGACAAGCAAGTCTGCAAAGAACCGTGAGTTACGCATTTCAGGCTCCGCTTGATGGTTTGGATGGTCCGCTCCGCTTGACCATTGGACGCGGGTTTGAATGGTGCTGACCTTACGTGCTAGATACCATTGAGTCTCAAACTCTTGAAACTCCAAACTAGTGAAGCATGATCACAACGATGTCAGGCAGACCACGAGTGGTGAACATGGCACGAAGGCTCTCAATGGTGGCTGTACTGGACGACACGATTACGTATTCTATCCATTTGGAATACGCATCCACCACCAACAACACTTTGCCCAGGAAAGGACCCGCATAGTCGATGTGGATCCTTGACCATGGTTTGGATGGCCACGACCACAGACTTAGTGGAGATTCCACTGGTGCATTGCTCAACTGCAAGTAAGTGTTGCACTGATGCACACATGACTCCAAATCAAGAGTCAATGCCAGGCCACCAAACACGAGACCTGGCAATGGCCTTCATCACCACAATACCAGGATGGGCACACTGTAAATCCCGTACAAATCTCCCTGCCTTTCTTGGGTATAACACGATTACCCCATAGCAAACAATCAGGTTGAATTGATAATTCGTCTTTGCAACAGTTGTAAGGTTTGGTCTCATCACACACTTCCCTGCGAATGGCTGACCAACCACCACTAAGGACACAACATTTTACAACTGATAAGATCGGATCCTGGCTGATCCAGGTCCTAACTTGAGCAATGACAGGCGATCCTTCACTCTCAAATGGCATCCATGACTAACGGTAGGTCTGCGGGCTGTGGCATTTCCACCTCCGGCGTGGGCAACGGTAAATAGCTCAATACATCGGCACAATTCTCGGTGCCAGGTCTATGGCGAATGTCAATCATAGGCAGATAATGTCACGCCCACCTCTGGATGCAGGATGATGCGTTGGTAGATACCTCTATGCTCTGAAAACAAAGATATGAGCGGCCTGTGATCGGTTTCAAGCTCGAAACGAAGCCCAGATACTGGTGCATCTTTTTAACCCCATATACGCAGGCTAAAGCTTCTTTCTCTACCATGCCGTAGGCTCTTTCCGCTTTAGACATGCTTCGCGACGTGTACGCAATGGGTTGTAGTTTGCCTGACTCATGGGTTGTTGGACGAAGCCCCATGTGATGGAAGCGTCACAGGCCAATACTAAACGCTTGCACAGGTCATAATGTACCAGCAATTTGTTTGAACAAAGCAGATTTCTAGCCCTCGAAGGCCGTGTCTTGAGAAACACCCCAAACCCAGTTGTCGCCTTTTCTGAGCAGCATGTGCAGTGACTCTAATAACGTGCTCAATTTAGGTAAGAAATTATCAAAAGTAGTTCAGAAGACCAAGGAACAAAACGCAGCTCCGTCACATTCTGGGGTCTGGGTGCATTTTTGATGGCCTCGGTTTGCGAGGCCGTAGGTCTGATGCCGTCTGAAGCAATTTTCCTTCCCAGGAATTTGACTTCCAGTGCCATAGAGACATACTTTGAACATTTCAGCCTGAGCCCCACTTTATCCAGACGACATAAAACCTTTTCCAGGTTGTGCAGGTGTTCGGCAGTGTCACGACCGGCGAGCAGAATGTCGTCTTGGAACACCACGGTTCTAGGGACGGACTTCAGTAAACACTCCATGTTTCTCTGAAATATGGCTGCAGCCGAGCAAATTCCGAAAGGACACCTGTTGTAAATAAACAGCCCTTTATGCATATTGATGCACTCAAGTTTCTTCGACGATTCGACAAGTTCTTGTGTTATTATAGGCTGATGTCAGATCCAATTTGGTGAACGACTTTCCCCTGGCTAGTGTTGCAAACAGGTCATCAGCCTTTGGTAATGGGTACTGATCCTGTTTCAAAACTTGGTCGATCGTAACCTTGTAATCTCCACAAATCCTGACAGTGCCATCACTCTTCAGCCCAGGAACAATGGGACTAGCCCATTCATTAAATTCGACCGGTGAAATGACCTTCACATTGGAATCTGTCCAGTTCGATTTCGACCTTCTCCCTCATCATATGAGGGACCGCCCGGGCTTTGTGATGGATGGGTCTTGCATCAGAGTCCAGGTGGATCTGCACCTTGGCTCCCGTGAAGTTGCCGATGACGGTTCAAACAGCGAGGGAAATTTACTCAGCAATTGAGCACACAAGCATCATCCACCAATGACAAAGCTTTATCATTCCGGATTCACTTTACTTTTTTTGAGCCAACTCCTGCCAAACAGCATTGGACCATTGCCTGGAACAATCCACAGATATAGATCATGAACCACCCCATCATACAACATCTTGACTGCTGCACTGCCAATCACTAGTATGAGCTCTTTGGTGTAGGTACGCAATTTTGCATTTACTGGACTCAGCTTAGGTTTCGCAGCCTTGGTGTCCCACAGCTTTTCGAAAGTCTTCTGGCTCATAATTGACTGACTTGCACTAGTGTCTAATTCCATAGATACAGGTACGGCATTCAATTTTACTTCAATCATTATTGGTGGACTCTTTGTCAGGAACGAATGTACACTATACACTTCCTCCTCGGGTATCTCGGGTTGCATTGCCGGATCGGTCATCATCATCCACGTGGTGTGTCGCAGCACACTTGCTGAGCTGCGGACACATCCACTGAAGGTGCCCCATTTTCGCACAGCCTCTACAAACATACTGCCTGAAACGGCACTGATGAGGCCGATGATTGCCCCCACAACGCCAAAAGGGTGAAATTGGATTTGTGCCCAATGGCGGACTTCGAGCAGCTACAGGTTTCGCAAACAGTCGGGTAGGCCCTGCCAGGTGCAGCTCTGCCAACCGATGACACAATCTGGTGCACAGTACTTGCCGTGGAGTTCCGACTCTGCGAGGATATCTGCTTTGTACTATAGACCGTGGTCAGGTAAGCCTGAGCGATCATGATGGCCCTGCTCTGATCCAGTGTCTCCACAACCAGCAGCTTCCACAGGATCACCTTGTGGTTTATGCCTATTACAAAGACGCCTTCCAACACAGTTACACGGCCCAGTGAGACGTCTCAGGTTGGTAACAAATTCGGCCACATCCTGGCCCTCAGAACGAACATGCTTATAAAAGCGATAGAGAGAATGATGCCTTCTTTAGGTTTGAGATGGTCCCGAATCAGCACACAATTCCTCATAGGTCTTTTCCATTGGATGTGCAGGTGAGAGCACATTCTATGAGGCCATAGATTTTTGGATCACAAACGATCAGGAAAATCGCCCTGCGCCTAACTGAGTCAGCATCTTCATCCATCTTGTTGGCCACAAAGTACTGGTCGAGGCGATTTGTAAAATCCTCCCAGTCTTCTCCCTCCACGAATCACCTCCAGGATTCCAACGGTGCTCTTTTTTTGTGCGTGAAAGTTTGTATTGTGCCTAGTCATCAAATGTTGCGTACACAATAACTCAATAAGCTTAGTACCGTGACCTGACTACTTTATTAGCTCTCAAAGTGAGGATTAAACATGGAGGTTTTCTTTACATACAAGGGTTGCACATGTGTGTCTGTGGCCCAATGACCTCAGACGGTCACTCCCCCTGGTGGCAGGTAAACCCAGGCATACATACTTTACAGCAAGATAGGAATCCCTCAATATTTCCAGGAGAAAAGACCACTGATTTAAGGGTATTCACTGGTATATTATGAAGAGTTAACTGATTCCTAGAGAAAGGTTGACAGTAGGCTCGATGTATGGAAAATGGTCCACATTGTCCAAGGCCTCGTCATGGATCTTGATAATCGGGGCAGGGCAGATTGGTAGAGGACCTTTGTCTTATGGATGATTAATGCAAGGCCCATACTCTCGTACACTTCGGTGAAGGTGTTGACGATGGTTTGGAGTTCAACCTCCCAGTGTGCACAAACGCAAGCGTCATTTGCATACTGTAATTCAATGACAGAGGATGGGACAACCTTGTATCTGGATTGGAGGCGACGAAGGTTGAACAATTTCCTGTTTGTTCTGTAGATTAGCTCCACTCCAGTGGAAAGTTTATTGAGGGAGAGATGGAGCATTGCAGCAAGGAAGATGGAGAAGAGAGTTGGTGCGATGACACAGCCTTGCTTGACCCCAGTCCGCACATGTATTGTATCTGTGGTGAATCCATTGGTCAGGATCACGGTTTGCATGTCAACGTGGTGCAGGCGAAGCACACACACATCGATAACAGTGCAGCCTTCGGTCGCCTGAGGAAGAGTGTGTTTAAAGAACAGGACCTCAAACCTGGCGCCAAGCTTATGGTCTACAGAGCAGTAGTGATACCCACCCTCCTATATGCTTCAGATACATGTACATAACATAACATAAGAATTAGGAACAGGAGTAGGCCATCTAGCCCCTCGAGCCTGCTCCGCCATTCAACAAAATCATGGCTGATCTGGCCATGGACTCAGCTCCACTTACCCGCCCGCTCCCCATAACCCTTAATTCCCTTATTGGTTAAAAATCTATCTGTGACTTGAATACATTCAATGAGCTAGCCTCAACTGCTTCCTTGGGCAGAGAATTCCACAGATTCACAACCCTCTGGGAGAAGAAATTCCTTCTCAACTCGGTTTTAAATTGGCTCCCCCATATTTTGAGGTTGTGCCCCCTAGTTCTAGTCTCCCCGACCAATGGAAACAACCTCTCTGCCTCTATCTTGTCTAGCCCTTTCATTATTTTAAAATGTTTCTATAAGATCACCCCTCATCCTTCTGAACTCCAACGAGTAAAGACCCAGTCTACTCAATCTATCATAAGGTAACTCCCTCATCTCCGGAATCAGCCTCGTGAATCGTCTCTGTACCCCCTCCAAAGCTAGTATATCCTTCCTTAAGTAAAGTGACCAAAACTGCACGCAGTACTCCAGGTGCGGCCTCACCAATATCCTATACAGTTGCAGAAGGACCTCCCCTGCTTTTATACTCCATCCCTCTCGCAATGAAGGCCAACATTCCATTCGCCTTCCTGATTTGCAGGTGCATCTGCAAACTAACTTTTTGGGATTCATGCACAAGAACCCCCAGGTCCCTCTGCACTGCAGCATGTTGTAATTTCTCCCCATTCAAATAATATTCCCTTTTTCTGTCCCCCCCCCAAGGTGGATGACCTCACACTTTCCGACATTGTATTCCATCTGCCAAACCTTAGCCCATTCGCTTAACCTATCTAAATCTCTGCAGCCTTTGTGTCCTCTACACAACCCGCTTTCCCACTAATCTTTGTGTCATCTGCAAATTTTGTTACACTACACTGTCCCCTCTTCCAGGTCATCTATGTATATTGTAAACAGTTGTGGTCCCAGCACCGATCCCTGTGGCACACCACTAACCACCGATTTCCAACCCAAAAAGGACCCATTTATCCTGACTCTCTGCTTTCTGTTCGCCAGCCAATTCTCTATCCATGCTAATACATTTCCTCTGACTCCGTGAACCCTTATCTTCTGCAGTAACCTTTTGTGTGGCACCTTATCGAATGCCTTTTGGAAATCTAAATACACCACATCCATTGGTACACCTCTATCCACCGTGCTCGTTATATCCTCAAAGAATTCCAGTAAATTAGTTAAACATGATTTCCCCTTCATTAATCCATGCTGCATCTGCTTGATTGCACTATTCCTATCTAGATATCCCGCTATTTCTTCCTTAATGATAGCTTCAAGCATTTTCCCCACTACAGATGTTAAACTAACCGGCCTATAGTTACCTGCCTTTTGTCTTCCCCATTTTTTTTAAACAGAGGCATTACATTAGCTGCTTTCCAATCCGCTGGTACCTCCCCAGAGTCCAGAGACTTTTGGTAGATTATAACAAATGGTACTTCTCCAGTGCTTTGAGGTACCTAGTAGGTACCTCAAAGCACTGGAGAAGTACCATTAACGCTGCCTCCGCAAGATCCTGCAAATCCATTGACAGGATAGGCGCATCGTCAGTGTCCTCGCTCAGGCCAACATCCAAGCATTGACCATGCTCAATGGACGTGCCACATCGTCCACATACCAGATACTAGACTCCCAAAACAAGCGCTCTACTCGGAGCTCCGACACAGCAAGCGAGTCCCAGGTGTGCAGAGGAAACGCTTCAAGGATACCCTCAAAGCCTCCTTGAAAAAGTGCAATATCCCCACCGACACCTGGGAATCCCTGGCCCAAGACTGCTCAAAGTGGAGGAGAAGCATCTGGGAAGACGCCAAACATAGAGTCTCTTCACCGAGAGCAAGTGGAAGCCAAGCGCAAACAGCGGAAGGAGCGCATGACAACACAAGCATCCCACCCACCCCTTCAAATTACCATTAACCCACCTGCGACAGACTATAGGTCCCACATTTGACTCAGTCACCCGAGAACTCATTAGTGTGGAAGCAAGTCATCCTCTACTCCGAGGGACTGTCTTAGAAGAGAAAGGTGGATATTCTATGTAAACTTAAAGCTAGTTTTCTTGGGGCACAAAAAAAAAAAAAATAGTATTTGTACTTTAAATTTAGGTAACTCTGGAAATGCTGGTGCTACTGAATACAGAGGTCAAGACATGATTTTTGAAGGTGACCCAATAGTTTATAATGTACAACTGAAAATAATGGTAAAGAAGTGATATGTGATTCTGCTACAAAATGTGTAGTCAGCTATGATGGACCATTGGGATTTTCCTCAAACATTAACCTCCTTCAGGTTAACATAATTTAAATTAGTCAACTAAGATGGTTAAAAATGAATACTTCTATTTAAAGCAAAGGTTTTGAACAGACTATGTGTTAAGATTCTGATAGCAGCAAAGTCAACATATCTTTAAAAAATTGGTTATTTACCTGTAGGATTATGCCATACAATATAGAGGAATGGCCTGTTTACTACAAATGGAGGAGTAATCCTTAATGATTTTAGCATAATAACAGCAGCTGTAATGGAAACAAAACTATTAGTAGAATCACAGCACTTAGTCAACCACTGCAGGTCATAGCTCCAACCATGCATAGTTTATTTTAAACGGTTTTGCATTACATTGTTTTGGTGGAGGTGAAGCTCTGAAATCTTCCCATATTATAGAACATGGGAATGTAGGCCATTTAACCCCTCAAGCTTGTTCCGACATTCAATAAGATCATGGCTGCTCTGTGACCCAATACCATATACCCACTGTTGCTCCATATCCCTCAATACATTTGGTTAACAAAAATCTAATCAATCTCAGACATAAAATTAATTGACAAAATTAATTGAGCTAGCATCAATTGCTATTTGTGAAAGAGCATTCCACATTTTGCATGTAGCAGTATTTCCCAACTTCACTCCTGAAAAGCCTGGCTCTTTTTTTTAAAAAAAAAACTATGCCCCCTAGTTCTAGATTCCCCAACCAGCGAAAATATTCTCTCTATCTACCCCATCAGTTCTTCTTAATATCAGATCCTCATTAACCACCTAAATTCCAGGGAATACAACCCTAATTAGTATAATCTCGGTTTGTAATTTAATCCTTGGAGCTCAGGTATCACTGATAAATCTACACAGCACTCCCTTCAAGGCCAATATATCCTTCTTAAAGTACGGTGCCTAGAACTGCTCACAGGACTCCAGGTGTGGTCTAACCAGGGCTTTGTATAACTTCTACTCGTTGTATTCTAGTCCTCTAGATACATGGGCCAGCATTCTATTAGCCGTTTAAATTATTTTCTGTATTTGTTCATAACATTTTAATGATTATACTAATTAGGTTTATGTACATAGACCTCCCCCCACACCCCCCCATCTATATCTCATTGGACCTCCATGGTTTCTAGCTTTTCGCCATTTAGAAAGTACCCGGTTCTATCCTTTTTAGGTTCAAAGTGGATGACCTCATATTTGCCTGCATTGAAATCCATTTGCCAGGTTTCCCCTTCACTTAATCTATTAATTTTATGCTTCCATCGACACAGCTGACAATGCAGCCTAACTTTGCGTCATTGGAAAATGTGGCTCTCTATCCCATCATCCAAGTCATTAATAGTGAATAGTTGAGGCCCCAACAAAGATCCTTGCAGTACACCATGCCACATCCTGCCAATTAAAGTGCCTGCTCATTATCCCCACTTGTCTCCTGCCACTCAGCCAATTTTCTAATCAGGACAATAATTTGCCTTCAATTCCATGAGCATCAAATTTAACCAAGTTGCTTGTGAGGGACTTTATCAAATGCCTTCTGGAAGGCCATATAAACATCCAGAGACATTTCCCTGTCCATTACTTTAGTCACCTCTTCAAAAAATTCAATCAAGTTTGTCAGGCATGATCTACCCTTTACAAATCCATGCTGGCTCTTTCTGATCAACTGACAATTATCAAGGCGTTCAGTCATCCTATCCTTAGTTATAGACTAGTAATTTCCCCGACAACAGATGTTAGGCTAACTGGCCTATAATTCCCTGGTTGCCCCCTTTCACCTTTCTTAAAATAGCAGTGACATGTGCAATTTTCCAATCCAAAAAAGGAACAGTTCCTAAATCGAGACACATTTGGAAGATTATAGTTCGGGCATCTGCAATATTCTCATCTACTTCCTTTAAAATCCTGGGATGAAAACCATCTCGTTCTGTCACTCTTTAGTGCTATTATTTTCTTTATTAGTTATTTGGCTTACTTTAATTTTGTGGCTTCCCTGACCCGGATTCAATATTTTTTCCTTGGGATGTCTGGCATGCTATCTTCTTCCTCTACTGTAAATACTGATGCAAAGTAATGATTCAACATTCTGCCATTTCCTTATTTCTCCATTATCAGTTTTCAAGGGGCCCCATGTTGCTCCTGACCACACTCTTTTTCCTAATATAACTGTGAAAAATGATTGTTGATTAATATCCCTTGCAAGTTTCTTTTCATACTCCCTTTTTCTAGCTTTTGCTATCTGTTTTGTCACCTTACATTGTTCTGTATATCTCTCCCACTTGACAGGATCGTTGCTAATTTTTGCATTTTGTTATGCTTTCTCTTTTAGTTTTTTGTCCTTGCCTGTTTTCTTGGGCAAGTAGAGCTCTTGTCCCTTAAGGATACAAACTGGATTGTAACACATTCAATTCTTTTTTGAACACCTCCTACATCTCTTCTGTCATTTCACCCATTTAAACAGATTTACCCAGTTTACTACGGACAGCCCATCTCATCGAGATGATGATCGCCCTACCGAAATTTAGAATCTTAGTGGCTGTTTCGCATTTCTCTCTTTCAAACATTACGTTGAACTTGATCCTATTATGATCGTTATTAGATAAATGTCCACGCACTGTTAGGCTGTCAACTAAATCTGGCTCATGGCTAAATCTAATGTAGCCTGCCTTTTGTTGGTTCTAGGCCATGTTGTTGCAGAAAACTATCCTGAACACAAGAAATTCACTACCTTTATGACGAGCTAGTCTGCTTATCCCAATACATAAAGTTAAAATCCCCCATTAAAACCACTCTGCCTTTACACGTTTGACTAATCTCTGGATTTTACACATCCTACCACTGCATTGCTGCTAATAGGGGGCCTATATGCACAAGTCCTACTCATCGTAAATCCTTTTCTATTCCTTAATTCTAGCCATAAATCTCCATTGTCTGCTTACCTCTCGTTATATCTGCTCCATCAGAAGTGATTTCATCCTTAAATCACCAAGGCTACTCCCCACCCCTCTACCATTTTCCCTATCTTTTCTGTAGACCTTATAACCTGGTATATTTAGTTCCCAGTTCTGACCATCTTGCAGCTAGGTCTCAGTTATGGCTACCATGTCATACCCTCCAAATTGAATTTGCATCTGCACGTCATTCAATTTGTTCTTTGTACTCAGTATGTTAGTATAAAGAATGCTTAATTGGGCCACATGCTTCAACCCATCCTTGTGCTCTAATATGTTTTACTTATTTCTCTCTCCTTGTTTAATTACTTTACATCTTTTAGTTTTCCCATTACCTGTAGTGTCTAAAGTATAATTTGACTATTACTCCACTCTCTTCCCATTTGTTTGTTTTAAAACTATTTATAAAAACTTTTCCACCCGAGCTCTCTTTTCCCTTCCCCTACCATTTACTAGTTTAAAGTCCTCATGACCACCCTATTTATCATTTCCACTAGATGCAGTTCCTTCCTGTCCCAATACTGGTGCCAGTGTCCCATGAAATTGAACCCCTCTTTCCCACACTACTCCTTCAGCCACATGTTCACTTTGCTAATCTGCTTATCTCTACACCAATTTGAACGTGGCTTGAGTAATAATCCAGAGATTATAATCCTGGAGGTCCTCTCCTTCAATTTAGCACTTGCCTATTCTTTCCTATTTTGTTGGTCCAAACATGGACCACAACAATTGGATTCTCCACCTCCCTCTCCAAAATCCTGTCAAGCTGGTTCAAGATGTCCCTCACCCTGGCACCAGGCAGGTAACATACCATGTAGGATTCTCGATCCTGCTTACAAAGGATGCTATCTGTTCCCCTAATTATTGAATCTCCTACAACTACCACATTATGCTTCCCCTCTTCTGTCCCACTTTGGACAGCCTCCTGCTCCAAGGTGCCATGGTCAGCACTCTGGCTGTCCTTCCAAGTCTTTATCCTTATCCTCAGGATGGGTTGGATGGCGCACAGAGCATTAAAACACTGGACAAAATTTTAAATGCTGCCTCAAGCTTTCTCAAACCACTACATGTATTGGAGGCAAAACAACACCTCCTTTCCCTCTGCAGCAAATTCCCAACATTTATACTTTGTTTATGATACACTCATGGATTGCAACAGGGTACTAATGCTAGTCAATTTCTCTTAATCCATAGTTTTACTTACAAAAGGGTTTTACAGTATCCAATTGAAAATCAGTACAGTATATTACTTAGATCCTCTGTAGCAATTCACCAACTATTGGCAAAGTAGGGACAATAGCTACTGTCCAGGCCATGGATTGCATACAACAGCTGTTCAATGTTTCGAAGGAAACTAATGAACTCTATAGCCGGAAATTTCCTTAAGGTTCAGTGTAAAAAAGCACAAGACATGTTGTGCCGTGTTCTTTTTTTCTCCAAAAAGATTTGCCCGGGTTTTGCACCAGAAGTCTGCTACGTGTGTATTTCCACAATCATTTGTGCTACTTTAGGTCTGTCAAACTCCATTTAGCTCATTAAATAGCTCTGCCCTCATGCAAAAGAGCAGGGATCAGGATATCCTTGAATTTCTACCAGTTCTGAACAAATCAAATTTATGCCCAAAGGTTTAGATACAGCTTATAACTACAAATCAGCCTCTTGGATCACTCCACATTTCATTTGTGCTACAAAAGCTAATAACTTTCATAGTTTTTTTATTTACTAAGAAACTGACTACTGTACCCCAATATAACCAGCAAATGGTTCTGTATAGTTTTTGTTAAAAAGAAATTCAGTTATTTAAAATTGGGTTACATACAGGTGGTGGCCTAGACATTGATTAAAATGCTTATTTTTTGTAATCCATTTTCAGCTGTATCGATCAAACTGCACCATATATTTTGAAGTAAAATTTAAAAAAAAATTAAGTTCTAATTGTGCCAGATTGCAATGTTCCATGGCAGATCTTGCATTTGGCAATATGCAAACAAGCTTCAGCAGAAACTCGGGGGGGGGGGGGGGGGAAACTTCTCAAAACTAGCACATGTTGGGGCACAATGTGTGCCCGGATCACTGACTGCAACCAAAGCAGAAATTCTACCCCAAACAACACAAGATGTGTTGGAGACTAAATGGATAAGGCATGTTTGTACAATACATGCACTGTAAGCATCACCAGGAACAAAGTCAAATATCCAGATCACTGTAATTGAGCAATGTTCAGTTCAAGTATATTATCTGTAACACTACAGAATATATTCAATGCATGAAAAGCACTCCACTTCTGATGGTCCAAATTTGAATGCTGACAGACTTGCCTGTTGCTGCAGAGGCTTTAGTTCCAGCTTCGTTTACTTCAATTTTAGCCTTTTGTATTACCTGTGAAACATACAGTTGACCAGATCCTGCAACAGATTGAGGACAGTTAAAAATGTACACTTCAAAAAATGTTTCTAGAAAGTTCAAGACAAAAAATTAAGTTACTTACTGCAAATCTTTCCAAAATTTGCTTTAGTTTGATCAAACATATCAGTGATTCCAAGAGCTGCAAGGGGCCTCTCCAAGTTAGTCTCTGCCTCAGCAGTGAATCTACAACAGTCCACAAACACACTTGCCAGTAAATAAGTTCAATATTTACAAGAAGTCAATCTATTGTAGAAAAAGAGAAGGGGCGGCTAGAACAAAAATCTTTATACAGACATCTAATCTAAGTACGTATCTGTTAGGTAAACCAATATTATATCTCGGTGTATAGCAAACTTCAAATACAGAAGCACTAAAATTAGAACATAACTACCTTTCTGTTGTACACGTTTCAAAGCAAATACTTCACACTTACCTGGGTATAGCAATATCAAGTTTCTTTTCTCTCATAGTTCCTTTCCAGCTGTTTATTGTTTGTACATTCATGTAAGGAGTTATTGCAGAGAGGGGGATATTTATTTCCTCTGGAACAGCAACAAACATGCTGATAGTGCCTCCGTGGTATGGCAGCTCAATTATATAATATTTCACATTAGTTGGTGTGATGGCCATACCTGCAATACAAAACCAACATATCTCTAAACCAGTGGACAGATAAATCTGCCTTATGTTCAAAACCTGGTTCACCACAGTGTGAGTGTACTATAATCTTACAAATTATGAAAACAACAGGTCAAATTAAATACTGCTGGTCATTAACCCCATTCAATTCATAGGTGGCAGTATATACAGAGACAAGCAACAGTGATAAATAATCAGCAGCATTCAAACTACTAAAGCAAGGCTCAAATAATAATAGCACTTAAACACTGGACATCCATGGAGATGATTTTATACCTTTATACAAATCACTCGTTACCCCAGTCACTACAACAACAACAACAACAACTTGTATTTATATACCTTACTTGTTAAAGTACAATGGTGTTTGCAGAGAACAATTAAGCTGCTCAAATGTTTGAAGTATTGATCATTTGTAAAATAACACAAGCATTAAAATGTAAATCTTGAGACTCCCTTGCTCAGCTAGTTAAGACATTGTCACCGAGTCACAGATTAGGAAGGTCCCAGGTTTAATTGCTGGGGTGTGCTGAGCCAGTTGCTCTCTGTTGGGCTGGCAGCAAGAACATGACAAGTGGCCTTAGAATTCCAGGATTAGGGAGAGGAATAATGCCAATGTTCCACAACACCAATATACTAAGCTGCAGGCTTCAAACATTCATGTTACACCCAAGGTTCCAGACATTAATTCCTTTGACTCTAATTTTCATCTGCTCAGCACTTCAGCCAGGAACCAGATGTCACAAAACCAGTGTGCTCTTGATAGTTAACAGTAATGTTAACATTGAAGGATAAAGTAACATTTGGAATTGGTGTTTCCAGAGGATATCCACAAGAAAATATGACCCAATATATTACTTACCAGTTTGTTACTGAACAGCACACTTTTTAAAATCAGGAATCCCAAGATACAAACACAAATTTAGCTCAAGAATGCATTCATATTCCAACTTGGGAAAATTAATCAATCAGTCAGTTTTTGCAAATGGTTATTTTAGTCAGACTTCATTTCATATTATCTAACTCTCCAATTTATATCTATTAGCAGTTGTAGTACATAATTTAATACAATACAGCTTAGGTCAGAAATACAGCCAAATGCTAGAACCAACCCATGGCCCAGCACTCTGGCACAGGTTACTGCTTCAACATACTGCATGATTTGTAGCATTTCCAAATGTATTCACCAATCCAGTGCCCAACCAACTAAGCTAAACACTATTGACAGACTTACCAAAATTGAATGTTGATCTTTGGGACATCATAGGAACTTGGTACACATTTCCATCAGCTGCATGGAACTCTCTGTTACGAGTATTTTCTGGTTGAAACCGCGACTTCCACAAACCCTTGAAAAAAATAGCATTGACCACCACAAGCCTGGTAGCTTTACTGAGCATGTCAGGGGAAATTAGATTTGTAACCATACCTAAGAAATACAGAACAAATTGTAATACTTCAGTAAAATAGGCAGTTGAATCTACACCTTTCCTTCCAGTAGCGTAAAATGATCTCATATCACACTGATGATAGACAAATTACAAAAAGCATGACAAGATGCAAGTATGAAGTGATATTTGATTATCTGGAGAAAAAAAAAATCCAGTAAATACTTTTCATTTATTTAAATTCAAATCTTCCACAACTGAGTGCAAAACACTTTGGAAAATGTTACATGAAGTATCACAAACAAAATGTAGAAATGTTACTATCCCACATGTACACAAGTGAGAATTGAACACGTAATTCATTAAAGTTAAAATGCATGATGATCAATGTGAAAAAGTATATATATATTTATATATAGACAAACACACACACACACACACTTATACTGCTATTACCAAAAAGCATCAATTACTTTCTCGCTCCCCAAAGGCATGTTAGCAGATTAAACTGTTGCAAAATAGCAATGCCGTTCCCTCCCCGTTGGTTATATATTCAGGTTTATGGAATAGGTACCTCTGGTTTGATTCGTAGTCCATTGGTTGATTGCAGATGCAGCTGCAACAGGATCTTCATAATTTAAACTGCTCAATGCAGCTTGATATACGTCTCTAGTCTTTCTAATAAAGAGCTGTTCCATTGCAAAATCACTAGGTGCAAATATTCCATTGGCAATTGTTACTATATCCTGATTTCTGCTCTCAATTAAAGACTTTTGTATCCTTTTGAGCTTTTTGTAAATACCTAGTAAAGAATTAATCAATATAGAAAATAGCTTAACTTAGAAAATGCAGACTTTTGTTCCATGTACTTCATTCTAATCACATACAATTCAATACATCAGAAATACTTGTAAAAGATGAACTCACCAACACAAAGATCTAATGTAAATATCCAAAATACTCCATTACTTGCATTATGTATGGTAAAAACATCTACAATTCAAATGGTGTAACCTGTGATCGGACTTAAAATTTATATGGTATTAATAATTGCTGTGCAATATAGGTTATGGTAACAGGAAATAGCTTCTAGATATGTGAACTGAATTATTCAAGACTTTTAAAAAAGGAAGTAATTTGTCTGGGTAATTCAAAATGTTTCTACAACTTGATGTACTAGTTGGTGAAGAATTAAGTTAGTCAGGACTCCATTTACCAAGTCTTCGAAAAAAAAGTCTTAGGACAGCTTGTATTCCTGCCTGGAGAGATTGAAGTTACATTTAAAAAAAAAAAGAGAGTCATATTTAAGGAAAGCCAAGTGCCAGAAACTGCAACATCTAGAGACCCATGGATATGCAGTGATTGGATGAAACCCAAAATCCATTTACTTCCTTACTGGAGTGCAACAACATTAGTGTCTGTTACACCACATGCAACCAAAGTAATAAGTGCTTCATCTTTTGGAGTTCCAAATAAGGTTCTGGTGTTGGGGTTCTAACAACAATTTATATCTATATATTTATATAGCATCTGTAGCATAATAAAATGCAAGTACTGTGGACAAGTCTACAAAGAACCTTCTCCAGAATCATACTTTCAGGGCAGTACCTGAAAAATGTGTTGGCACTTGTGGATGGCTTGCAAAATCAGCAACAACTACATATACTTGAATAAAATGAAATGGACTGAAGTGGCTATGGCAATGAGAACTGATTGCCCAAAACGGAGGACAAACTGATCATATTTTTGCCACAATGGTCCAAGTTGCAAAATTCCATTAAAAATCTTGAACTAGGGAGAATAAATTATATAATAGATATAAAAAGTTACAAGTTAAAACAAACCATATGAGCTGTATTTCAGAGCATTGTTCAACTGCTGTCTTGTTCTTGCACCTGCTCCTAGCTGCAGCATCCCAAGTACAGAAGCAATTCCATGTGGAGACATAACAATGTTCTCTGTTGGTTTAGAATCAACAACATGATTGAAAATCTTCATCCCCAGGTCTGACCCAAGTTCTGATACTTGAGCATTTTTCCATTGACAGTTAACAGACTTCACGACCACACTGAGGAGGATCAAGATGCCTACTTTTCCCATGGTGATTCCAGTACTAAGCCAGAAAGGTATCTGCAAGATGGAGAAAAGTCTGCATAACCACACATTGAAAAATTATCAAAATAGTGAACTTTAAGTCTTCAAAGTTTTAATATTGGAACTGAATTCAGCTTTTATTGGATAAATTGATAGGAACCTTGGTATCTCATACCAGTTACGATTTCAGTTTTTTTTTTAAAAAAAAGTCCATCAAAATACTTTCCTATCTATTCCTCATTCAGCTAGCATCTGATTTCCCTAAAGCCTGATCAAAATAATTTTTTAAAATTGGTCCAATTAGTAAAAGCACCATGCTGTGTCTATACAATTTATATGATTGTAAAATAAAGTTCAATGTTAGAATAGGCAGCTTCAAACTAAAGCAAAGTCCATTATTGCCCTCGAAACCTATGCCCAATGTCAGCATCCTTGTAACTTATTGACCAAAAGTCAAAATATATCCAGTGAGTTGAGTTTTCAATCTATTGTCCAATCTACCTCATGCAAAACAGCTAAAGAAAAACATTAAACAAAACATACTATACAAGATAGGGTGGAAGGCATGAATGATTAAATGACAAAAGGCTAGATGATGCAAGGGACAAGTAAAGTAACAAAAGATGGGTTTAGAAGGTGTGTTAATGAGAAAGGCCAAATCATCAACAGCTGCCACATGAAAAAATAGGGTCAGAGGGTATGTTCTGAAATTGTTGATCTTGATGTCAAGTCCAGAAGATTGTAAAGATGAGGTGCTGTCCCTCTAGCTTATGTTGTTGGAACAGTGCAAGAGGCAGAGGATGGAGAGGTCAGAGTGGGAGTGAAGCAGAGAATTAAAGTGACAGGTGATTCGAAGCTAGGGGTCATGCTTATGGACTGAATGGAGATGTTCCATAAGGTGGTCACCCAATCTACGTTTGGTCTCCCTAATGTAGAGGAGACCGCATCATGAGCAGCAAATATAGTACCCTGTACACTAAATTGCAAGTACAAGTAAATTGCTGTTTCACCTGGAAGGAATGTTAGAAACATAGAAACATAGAAAATAGGTGCAGGAGTAGGCCATTCGGCCCTTCTAGCCTGCACCGCCATTCAATGAGTTCATGGCTGAACATGCAACTTCAGTACCCCATTCCTGCTTTCTCACCATACCCCTTGATTCCCCTAGTAGTAAGGACTTCATCTAACTCCTTTTTGAATATATTTAGTGAATTGGCCTCAACAACTTTCTGTGGTAGAGAATTCCACAGGTTCACCACTCTCTGGGTGAAGAAATTCCTCCTCATCTCGGTCCTAAATGGCTTCCCCCTTATCCTTAGACTGTGTCCCCTGGTTCTGGACTTCCCCAACATTGGGAACATTCTTCCTGCATCTAACCTGTCGAACCCCGTCAGAATTTTAAACGTTTCTATGAGGTCCCCTGTGTTTGGGGCCCTGGATAATGGGAAGGGAGGAGGTAAAAGTGCAGGTGTTGCATCTCCTGAGCTTACATGGGAAGGTGCCGTGGGAAGGGGAGGGGGTGATTGAGGAGTGGATCAGGGTGTTGCGGAGGGAGTGTCCCTTTGGAATGCTGAAAGGGAAGGAGGAGGGGAAGGTGTGTTTGATGGTGGGATCACGCTCGAGGTGACGGCAATGGCGGAGAATGATCCGTTGACGGTGGAGGGTGGTGTGGTGAAAGGTGAGGACAAGGGGAACTCGATCATGGTTCTGGGAGGGAGGGAAAAAGGGGCAAGTGCAGAAGTGCGGGAAATAGAACAGACACGGTTGAGGGTCATGTCAACCACAGTAGAGGGGAATACTCAGTTGAGGAAAAAGGAAGACATATCGGAAGCAGTAGCACAGAAGGTGGTATAGTCAGAGCAGATGCGACGGAGACCGAGAAACTGGGAGAATGGAATAGACTCCTTACAGGAAGCAGGTTGGGAGGAAGTGTAGTCCAAGTAGCTGTGGGAGTCAGTGGGCTTATAGTGGATGTGTGTCAATAGCCTATCCCCAGAAATGGAGACAGAGAAGTTGAGGAAGGGAAGGAGTCAGAGATGGATCATGGGAAGGTGAGGGAGGGGTGGAAATTGGAAGCAAAGTTAGTGAAATTTTCTCGTTCAGGGCGAGTGCAGGAAACGGCACTGGTACAGTCATCAATGTACTGGAAAAAGAAACACTGACCACCCTCGATCAGCTTCACTGGGCAGGCCACATAGTTCGCATGCCAGACACGAGACTCCCTAAGCAATTGCTTTATGCGGAGCTCCTTCACGGCAAATGAGCCAAAGGTGGGCAGCGGAAATGTTACAAGGACACCCTCAAAGCCTCCTTGCTAAAGTGCGACATCACCACTGACACCTGTGAGTCCCTGGCCGAAGACCGCCCTAGGTGGAGAAAGTGCATCTGGGACGGCGTTGAGCTCTTCGAATCTCAACGCCGCGAGCGTGAAGTGGTTAGGTGCAGGAAGCGGAAGGAGCATGCGGCAAATCAGTCCCACCGTTCGTCCCCCTGACGAATGTCATGGTCTGTGGCTCTCATATTGGACTGTTCAGCCACCAAAGAACTCACATTGACTGCCTATGATGGAAAAAGAGGTGAAGGAGGGACTCAGAACAAAGAATATTCCACATATCCCAAGAAAAGACAGGCCTGGCTAGGACCCATGCGGGTTCCCAAAGCAACACCTTTAATTTAGAGGAAGTGAGTGGAGTCAAGGAGAAGTTGTTCAATGCGAGAACAAGTTCAGCCAGGCAGAAGAGGGTGGTGGTGGATGGGGGCTGTCTTGGCCTCTGTTCAAGGAAGGGGCGGAGCGGACTCAGGCTGTCCTGGTGGAAGAATGGAGGTGTAGAGGGATTGGACATCCAGAGTGAAAAGGTCACAGTTAGGGCCAGGAAACTGGAAACGGTTAAAGTGGCAGAGGCCGTCGGAAGAATCACAGATGTAGGTGGGAAGAGACTGGACAAAGGGAGAAAAAAAAAAAAAAGTGTTGAGATAGGAAGAAAATAGAAAATAGGCAAGATCAGGTTGAAACGATGTGTCTACCAGGACAGTCCAGTTTGTGGATCTTGGGAAGGAGGTAGAAGCAGGCTGTGTGGGGTTGGGGAACTATGAGGGTAGTGGCCATGGAGGGAAGATCTCCAGAGGAGAGGTGATCAGTCACAGTCTTGGAAACGATGGCTTGATGTTCAGTAGCAGGGTCATGGTCCAGGAGAAGGTAACAGAAAGTTGGCATTCAGCCTCTGCAAGGTAGAGGTCAGTTCGTCAAACAACAAAAGCGCCATCCTGGTCAGCTGGTTTAATGACAATGTTGGAATTGGATCTGAGTGCTGCAAGTTCAGAGGGACGTAGGCTGGAATGAGTGAGAGGAGCAGAGAAATTGAGATGGCCGAGGTCACACCAGCAGTTCACAAAAGATGTAGAGAGCAAGGTCAGAGGAAGGGGTCCAAATAGAACGAGAATTCTGAAAACGAGAGAAAGGGTCCGCTGTGCAAGAGGAAGACGCCTGGCCAAAGAAATAGGCACGGAGATGAAGAAGATGGAAAAAGAGCTCAGGCCTTTGCAGAGGACTGATCGTTTGGGGTCAAAGAGGGGGAAGGTCAAAGGGGATGGTGAAAACATGGCAGGGAGTGAGATTGAAAGAAGGGATGGGGTCAGAGGAAAAAGATTCTGGAGGGGCATTGGTATCCAAGAGTTGTCTAAGCTTATGATCCTTGACACCTGAAAAGTAAAAAAAGGTTTTTTGTTAAAGTGCCGGGTGAAGCGAAGTATAAAATGGAACTGCGGACCGAGACAGCTTTGAGATGGAGTGAGTTGGTGCTGCCAAGGTTGAGAGTGTGCACGTGGCAGTGCATGGCATTGAGTATGGATCTCAGGATGCAGCGAGAGCAGTGGTTCCAAGAAAGCTGAATATCTTGGTGATATCTGTAATCCTGACTGTGAAACTGAGTTTTGGTAGATACCTTATCAAACACGAGAGGGGAAACAGACAGCAGTGAAGATGAAGGTAAAAGAGGCAAATGGAAATCCTATTGGAGAGAAGAGCAGAACTTCATGGTGGACATTCTTAGAAGAGAAGTGGCAGTGTAATAAACATTCACGCAAAAGCAAAGTACTGCAGATGCTGGAAATCTGAAATAAAAAAAATAAAAAACAGAAAATGCTGGAAATACTCAACGGGTCAGGTAGCATCTGTGGAGAGAAAAACAGAGTTAATGTTTCAGCTCAATGACCCTTCATCAGAACTGGAAGGTGGTAGAGATGTTACAGATAAAAGGTAGAGATTTTAAAGTAAGTATGGGGGGGTGGGAGGGAGGGATTGGAGAAAAGAACAAAAGGGAAGGTCTGTGATAGGGTGGAAGGCAGGAGTGATTAAATGACAAAAGGGTTGATGGTAAAAGCAAAATGAAATGCTGATTGGACAAGTAAAAGGAACAAAAGATGGGTCTAGAAGAGGTGGAAATGGGAATTGCAGAATCAACAGCTGCCATGTTAAAAAAAAAATCGGGGCTGAAGGTGTTGAACTTGATGTTGAGTCCAGAAGATTGTAAAGATGAGGTGCTGTTTCTTGAACTTACATTGAGCTTTGTTGTAACAGTGCAAGAGGCTGAGAGATCAGAGTGGAAGTGGAGCGGAGAATTAAAGTGACAGGCAACCAGAAGCTCAAGGTCACAGTGTTGCGTAAAACGGTCACCTAATCTGCATTTGATTGCCCCATGTAGAGGAGATCGCATTGTGAGCAGCAAAATACAGTATATTAAACTGCAACAAGTACAAGTAAATCACTTTCAACTGGAAGGAGTGTTTGGGGCCCTGGACAATGTGAAGGGAGGAGGTAAAAGCACATGTGTTGCATCTCTTGCACTTGCACAGGAAGGTGCTGTGGGAAAGGGAGGGATTGTTCCACTATCTTTCTTTATAAAAAGGGCACCAAGATGATGAAGTTGCAATTTTATTCAGCAGCAGATTTAATGGAAAAATCATCAATTCTTTGTGAAGATTACTCATTTATTTTGAATATTTTAAAAAGGGAACACAACAAATCATATTTAGGATATCAGGGAAGTTGATTTAAAGAAGTTTGGTTGGAGAAGGGTATCAATTTCACCAAGTACAGTCATTAAGTCCAGGTGTTCTAGCAATAAAGGCCACAATCATTACAGCTCGTGTGCACTGTTAAACCCTGTAGCTCCACTCAGTTAGCTCCTAATGTCAGCAGAACAAAACAAGGTTGTGAAAATGTTTAAAAGTTACTAATGACAATTAAAATTAAAATCATTGCACTCTGCTCTTAGTGGACACAAAAGCAAGTTGGGCACAACATAATGCCAACAAATTCCATTAATAGAGCCTTTCCATCTTGACTTTGACACTTCACCAATTAAGTATTTCTTTTTTGTTCATTATTTGACTTAAATGAGAAATTATTTTAATGCAAAATTCAGCTAACAAACCAGCTGATTTTATATTGAATTCCAACACAAAATGCAATTAACAGATAGAAATGGTCTAGTTTTCAATTTATATTTTCATCCTTAGATGAAATGAAAATTTTTTAATCCCAACCAAGATTTACACAGGTATTTATCCATATTAGTCACCAAGTTGATCTTAACTGAAGTATTTTTATATTTGATGCATTTCATATTTACCAAAGAAAATTACTAAAACACATAACACATTTAAATCTCCCTCATGTACTGCCCCCGCCCCCCCAACTTCAAATCTGTGGTCACATCCCTCTCCTCAAAAACAACCCTTGACCACTCAGTCCTTGCAAACTACTGCTCTATCTTCAACCTCCTTTTCTTTTCCAAAGTCCTTGAACATGTGGTCGCTTCCCAAATCCATGCCCATCTTTCCTGGAACTCCATGTTTGAATCTCTGCAATCAAGTTTGCACCCCTGGCACAGTACTGATACAGCTTTCAAAGTCACCTATGTGACTGACAAAGGCAAGCTATCCTTCCTCAAAATGTCAGCAGCCTTTGACACTGTTGATCACACCATCGTCCTCCAATGGCTCTCCACCATCGTCCAGCTGGATGGGACTGCACTCGCCCGGTTCAATTCTTTTCTATCTAATGTAGTGAGAGAATCACTTTAAATGGCTTCTCTTCCCACTCCCGCACCGTTATCTCAGGTGTCCTCCAAGGATCTATCCTTAGTCCCTCCTATTTTTCACCTACATGATGTCCCTCAGCGGCATCATCCAAAAAAAAAACTGAGAATTTTCAACCACTAATGGCCCAGATTTTGCATTCTCACAGACGATGGTGTAAAACCCAGAACTTGCAATCAGTCAACGTTTGGCTCAACAGATCATCTTCATTGACCCAAAAATTCTCACTAGCAGAGTTGGGCTATTTGCCCAACTACTGCCCAGCAAATGACCACAAAACCCTTACACCTGGTAAAAGCAGGCAGAGGCAGGAGGGCGACGGCAACGAAGAGGGACCTCATCAAGGTCCAGGTCGGTGATTGGAGCGTGGGCAGATACAGCAGCGAGGTCGAGGGGTTGGGGGTGGGGAGGAATGGCGAGAGATTGTAGAGGGACATGATCGGGATCCAGGAGAGGCGTGAGTTGGGGGCCAGAAGAGGCGAGGGCCCAGCTCACACTGTGATGTGTGCGTGTACTAGGTCCGTGCAGCAGAGCAAGTTTCCAGTCGTCTTGGTTAACCCTTGCCACTGGACCAAGACCTAGCTCTGTCAAGCCCGTGTGGTGGCTAGTGTGCAACGGTCACCCAACGTTAAAAAAAATCCATGCAGAGACATCTTCAGGATGTAGTTCAGGATCTGGAATATTAGGTCCTTCATTGAAACACCTGTGAACTCATCCTTTTTTGGCATGGAAGCAAGTCATCCTCGTTTCGAGGGACTGCCTATGATGATGATGATGCGCGTGTGTAAGGGTTAATATAATCTTAATTATTTTAAATAATCATGCACAAATATTAAAAATTAGTTTGTAAATTTTGCCGCAGATTCAAATTTGAAACTTATTTTTATTGAAGGGACTCAATTAAATTTGAAAATGGGAATATTTATTTTTATTCCAGTTGTATAAATTATTTAACTATCTGGGGATTCCGAAATGGAATCCCCATAAGCATATTAAGAATCCTTTCTGATTGGAGGAGCTGCCCAGATGATCCCAGGAATGCTTCCGAAATCACCTGCGTCTCTGGGATCTGTGGGGCTTTTTGCAGGCGTATTGGAGAGGAAAATGGATTTCAGTAGGGATGGCCATGAAGCCAGGGTGTTTTAGCAAAAAAAGAATCACTGCTATTCTGCCTTTTGTGCTAAAAATTGCATTTCTAGTTAAATTTAGCACTGGATAGAAACATAGAAAAATAGAAAAATAGATGCAGGAGTAGGTCATTCGGCCCTTCGAGCCTGCACCATCATTCAATATCATGGCTGATTGTTCACCTTAGTACCCCTTTCCTGCTTTCTCTCCATAGCCCTTGACCCCTTTAGCCGTAAGGGCCATATCTAACTCCCTCTTGAATATATCCAATGAACTGGCATCAACAACTCTCTGCGGTAGGGAATTCCACAGGTGAACAACTCTCTGAGTGAAGAAGTTTCTCCTCATCTCAGTCCTAAATGGCTTACCTCTTATCCTTAGACTATGTCCCCTAGTTCTGGACTTCCCAAACATCAGGAACATTCTTCCTGCATCTAACCTGTCCAGTCCCGTCAGAATTTTGTGTTTCTATGAGATCCCCACTCATCCTTCTAAACTCCAGTGAATACAAGCCCAGTCGATCCAGTCTCTCCTCATATGTCAGTCCTGCCATCCCAGGAATCAGTCTGGTGAACCTTTGCTGCACCCCCTCAATAGCAAGAATGTCCTTCCTCAGATTAGGATACCAAAACTGAACACAATATTCCAGGTGAGGCCTCTCCAAGGTCTTGTACAACTGCAGCAAGACCTCCCTGCTCCTAAACTCAAATCCCCTAGCTATGAAGGCCAACATACCATTTGTCTTCTTCACCGCCTGCTGTACCTGCATGCCAACTTTCAATGTCTGATGTACCATGACACCCAGGTCTCGTTGCACCTCCCCTTTTCCTAATCGGCCACTATTCAGATAATGTTCTGCCTTGGTGTTTTTGCCACCAAAGTAGATATCCTCACATTTATCCACATTATACTGCAGCTGCCATGAGTTTGCCCACTCACCTAACTTGTCCAAGTCACCCTGCAGCCTCTTGGCATCCTCCTCACAGCTCACACCACTACCTAGATTAGTGTCATCTGCAAACTTGGAGATATTACACTCAATTCCTTCATCTAAATCATTAATGTATATTGTAAATAGCTGGGGTCCCAGCACGGAGCTCTGCGGCACCCCACTGGGCACTGCCTGCCATTCTGAAAAGGACCCGTTGATCGCGACTCTCTGCTTCCTGTCTGCCAACCAGTTCTCTATCCACGTCAGTACATTACCCCCAATACCATGTGATTTAACTTTGCACACTAATCTCTTGTGCGGGACCTAGTCAAAAGCCTTTTGAAAGTCCAAATGCACCACATCCACTGGTTCTCCCTTGTCCACTCTACTAGTTACATCCTCAAAAAATTCCAGAAGATTTGTTGAGCATGATTTCTCTTTCATAAATCCATGCTGACTTGGACCGATCTTAGCAGCGCATTTGGAAAGCGGTGACATTTCATCTTTAATAATTGATTCCAACATTTTTCCCACTACTGCTGATGTCAGGCTAACCAGTCTATAATTACTCATTTTCTCTCTCCCTCCTTTTTTAAAAAAAGTGTTACATTAGCTACCCTCCAGTCCATAGGAACTGATCCAGAGTCGATAGACTGTTGGAAAATGATCACCAATGCATCCACTATTTCTAGGGCCACTTCCTTAAGTACTCTGGGTTGCAGACTATCAGGTCCTGGGAATTTATCGGCCTTCAATCCCATCAATTTCCCTAACACAATTTCCCGTCTAATAAGGATTTCCTTCAGTTCCTCCTTCTCACTAGACCCTCGGTCCCCTAGAATTTCCAGAAGGTTATTTGTGTCTTCCTTCATGAAGACAGAACAAAAGTATTTGTTCAACTGGTCTGCCATTTCTTTGATCCCCATTATAAATTCATCTGAATCTGACTGCAAGGGACCTATGTTTGTCTTCACTAATCTTTGTCTCTTCACATATCTACAAAAAGCTTTTGCAGTCAGTTTTTATGTTCCCAGCAAGCTTCCTCTCATACTCTATTTTCCCCCCTCCTAATTAAACCCTTTGACCGCCTCTGATGAATTGTAAATTTCTCCAAGTCCTCAGGTTTGCTGCTTTTTCTGGCTAATTTATATGCCACTTCCTTGGATTTAACATTATCCTTAATTTAACATTATCCTTAATTTCCCTTGTTAGCCACGGTTGAGCCACTTTCCCAGTTTTATTTTTACTCCAGACAAGGATGTACAATTGTTGAAGTTTATCCATGTGATCTTTAAATGTTTGCCATTGCCTATCCACTGTCAACCCTTTAAGTATCATCTGCCAGTCTATTCTAGCCAATTCACGTCTCATACCATTGAAGTTACCTTTCCTTAAGTTCAGGACCCTAGTCTCTGAATTAACTGTCACTCTCCATCTTAATAAAAGGAACTCTACCATATTATGGTCACGCTTCCCCAAGGGGCCTCACACAAGATTGCTAATTAGTGCCTTCTCATTACACATCACCTAGTCTAGAATGGCCAGCCCTCTAGTTGGTTCCTCGACATATTGGTCTAGAAAACCATCCCTAATACGCTCCAGGAAATCCTCCTCCACCGCATTGCTACCAGTTTGGTTAGCCCAATCAATATGTAGATTAACGTCACCCATGATAACTACTGTACCTTCATTGCACACATCCCTTATTTCTTGTTTGATGCTGTCACCAACCTCACTACCACTGTTTGGTGGTCTGTGCACAACTCCCACTAGCATTTTCTGCCCTTTGGTATTCTGTAGCTTC
Organism: Pristiophorus japonicus; assembly: GCF_044704955.1. NCBI lineage: Eukaryota > Metazoa > Chordata > Chondrichthyes > Pristiophoridae > Pristiophorus > Pristiophorus japonicus. The sequence goes on along the minus strand of NC_091982.1, from coordinate 215,359,141 downwards.
ACCCATACCGATTCCACATCATCCAAGCTAATGTCCTTCCTTACTATTGCGTTAATTTCCTCTTTAACCAGCAACGCCACCCCACCTCCTTTTCCTTTTTGTCTCTCCTTACCGAATGTTGAATACCCCTGGACGATGAGTTCCCTGCCTTGGTCACCCTGAAGCCATGTCTCCGTGATGCCAATTATATCATATTTGTTACTTGCTGCCTGCGCAGTTAATTCATCCTCTTTATTACGAATACTCCTTGCATTGAGGCACAGAGCCTTCAGGCTTGTCTTTTTAACACACTTTGCCCCTTTAGAGTTAGAATCAGCCAAATGAAGGTTTGTTCATCCCTCCAACAGCTGAAGAGACTCCCCATGAAAGGAATTCAGATAGCCACAGAATTTAGCACTAGATTCCACTTCTTAATTCAAACATCCATGAAGACAAGTTGAATGGTTTCCTGATCAGTAAATATCTCGTGAAATTAGTGCTCCCAGAACACGGATTTGCATCTCTACTTTTATTGTTTTTCTCCAGTCTGGACAGATGCATAGTCACAAATATCAAATAATCAGTTTGACATTTCAGTCACAAACTCAATTTGTTGACTCAAATATATTTTAAATTTTCTCTTGAAGATGCCTAGGATCTGCCTAGACTGTGTGTGACACACATGCACGCACACACACCATTTATCCACCAAATTACCTGAGGAGCTAGTAGGATCATAGAAATATACAGGACCAGAAGAGAATCTTACACACTCTGCCTCTCCAGGAAATCCATTTATACTTCTTAGCATCTGGAATACACCATTTACATTTTAATAAGTCAAAAGCATTGACTTAAATAAACAAAGATTAAAAGGATCAGAAAGGAATCCTCACAAGCATTTAAAACTGCAATAGCTCTAGACTAACACACGAGAAGGATATTTATTTTGATTTAAAAAAAAGTGTGAGAATTGCACTAGTCATCTCAAGCTAATAAACACATTCTAATTGTTTCCAAACAGATTCACCTTTAAACAAACAGCAAATGCATCCATTTTCATTAAAAGCAAAATTTACTTTAGATTATAGCAAGGCCAAACTGCACACCCATTGCAATACTACGTTAGTCAAATATTCTGATGGACATAAATCTGCAAATTCTATTTTATACATATTAGTAGTAGTATTTTACAAGATTCGCAGTGCATTCAATAATCAAGTTTTATGTCTTATTTTCTACAAATATTAACCAATTTTACATTTCAGCAATAAGCATACATTTGACTAGAGGATACAGAAACCAAAGCAAATTTGTTTCATCCATTTTCACATTTACCAGACCATCCCCTACCATTTCTGCCACCTATAACATGATCCCACCGCAAGAACTTCTTCCCCTTCCCTCCACTTTCCAGAGGGATCATTCCCTTCATAATAACCGTGTTTATGCTCCAACACCTTAACTTCCAGATGTATCACTTGCCCTGCACCATTGTCCAGGGCCCCCAAAATCTCTTCCATGAAAATATGTCTCTAACTCCTCCGATCTAAAAGCATTGGGTATTGCTCAATGCTTGGCCTGTGTATTGGAGAGAGAGTAAATTCCAATTAGATGATTGCTTTAATGAACACCTCCGCTCTGTCTGCAGATCTGTTCCTGTGGTGAGCCACTTTAACTTGCACTCTGACCTTTATCTTTGGCTCTTCTACATTGTCCCATCCAATTTCAATATAAATTTCAGGAACAGTATCATATCTTTCTCTTGAGGAGCCTACAGCCCTCTATCCAGAATGCCAACTTTAGCAATTTCAGGTCTTGGGTATATCCTCCACTTTCTTTACAGCAGAAGGTGTGGATGATGTGGGGTGTGTTATATATGCAGACCATAGATATACTCTCTGTGCAGTCACTGTATAGCTGCATAAGATGGAGACTTGTTACCAGATCTACTATCAAGAAGGGTTACACTGTGTATATACTATGCTGGCACCACTAGAGGATGCAACTGGTGGAGACTGGGGTTTCTTGTCTCTGTGGCAGGGGCTGTCCACCAGAGGGCACTGCAGTGGGAGACCTGAGGACTACCTGCATAGGTGTGCAGGGCCCAGTATAAAAGGCTGCCCACCATGGTTGTGCCTCACTCTGGAGTTACAAATAAAGGACCAAGGTCACTACAGTTTGGGTACAACACATTGCCTCGTGGAGTCATTCATAAGTGCATTGCAGACATAACAGGATGGTTCTGTAGGAGCAAGAGCTGACAAACTTGGTATTTGCCAGTATTTTCTACTTTCATTTCAGACCAACTTCAGCATAACCATTTAGCTATTTTTCTCGGGTTTCCAGGATTCTCCCGTTGATGCTCGGACAGAGCATTGGGACAACTCACATCCTTTGTGTTTCTTTCAATCCACCATTTTCCTCATTTTCTTTCAGTGAGTCTCTCCTAGTCTTTGCACACTCTTTATTTAATGCTTCCTTCAATTGCCTGACAGATGATCTTTTATATCATATAGTAATCTTCTGCTTTTCTTTTTAGCAGCTTACACATCACTCAACTTTCTCCCGGTGCTTGGAGCAAGTATTTTGCTCACTCCTTGTGCATTAAAAATGCAGGTTCACCTTTCGGTTTTCAATTCTGAAAAAAATGGCTCTGCTTGAACCCCTAACCGTGACCCATCTTTTATCCACTGATGCAGACTGACTGGCTGCATATTTCCAACATTTATTCTATTTCAGATTTTTAAGTGTATCTGTTAAAAGCTAGACAACCTAATAAAAAGACAGACATTTAAAAATAGTTACATTCCAATTCACCAAAGCAACAAAATAGAAGTTTTCTGTATTAAAGTGTAGACCGTCTATGGGGCAGACTGGAATTGTTCCAAAGAACGAAAATCAATGACTTTTCACGGCAAGGTTGAATAAGCTAAAACAACTTGCATTTATACACCTTTAACATAGAAAAATGTCATAGCCATAAATCAAGAAAACTTATATAGGTGTACTTAAAATGCCACTAGATAACAGAATTATAATAGCATTTACAAATTCTATATATTGATGCACTCCAGACCAAATATTGCATCAACATGTAGCAACTAAGTTTTGCTTCCAACACATACCAGTCTTTTATCATAAGTGACTACACAAGGCAGAAACCCTCGCTTTTAAAACAATCAGCTTTCAATTCACATCACAAATTCTAAAAACACCTATAAAAATGAGTTTGGTTTAGATTTACATATAATTCAATGCCGCGGACATGAACAAACTTCAAGCATCAGTAGCGAGATATGTCACTGCATTTAAAGAGGAAAAATCATCTATATTAATCAGTGTGATAACAAGTTGATAGTGCTCATTAAATGCACTACATGCTTTGCAGACTTTAAAGCCCACGAATAATCTTCAGTCTTGAACCCACAAACAGGAAGGAATGACGTTTTCCAAGGACTTCTTGTTTCCACAAAACAACATATAGCGAGTCTCCTTTTTCAATTTTGGGAAAAAGGCAAACCCGCAGATCCAATTCCAATTAAAGGTTACTTTTATTTTAAAAACTAAATCATAAGTACCTAGTCATGAACCCCCCATCCCCCCAAAATATCCCTTGTAAATACAATAAGTAACTAATACACCGCCCAACTTTTCAAAACGACATCAACTTACTTAGAGACAAAGATTGAAATCTCTCGTTAACATGAAGCGTTCAGTTACGCTAAATAAACTGGGTTTTTTTTTAAGACCAGCTTACATATATTCAAATGCAATTAACTCTCCAACTCGCCAGTTTGACCGTGTCATCGCACTTTAATAGACTTGCTGCTTGCCTCCTCCCTGCTGGCGGTGACTGGCAGAGGTGGGCGGCTCCGCAAAATGTGGAATTGCTTCCCAGCCCGAATCCGAGCAGCAGAGGTCCGGCCGCAGTCCCAATCCGTTTGTGACTCCACTCCTGATTTTAATCTGTCACCAGTGTCCCTGCAGCAAGGCTGTGAACAGCTGGCCAGCCTGGCTTTGAGTGGCAGGTCTGTGACCGGGAGCCAAGAAACCCCCAGTGAGACGGTCCTCATCATCCAAAGTGGGGAGGAAATATCTCCTAACTCAATGGACTAATTTATGTGTTAGCTGTTGTGTGGTGACCCACAGAAAGAGTGTTTATGGATCGTCGCCAATATAAACATCCCCAGCTCATGTGGCTCTTCCGTTGAAACATCCCACGTATGTGCTGCAAACTTTGGCCAGCGTCATATCCGACCGCTGACTTCGCAAATGGCACGAGCTCCAACCATCGAAGTAACAACATTCCTGGGAAAGAATTGGGACTTGAAATAATTTCACACTTTCAAGAGTATACGTTTTGTTGAAATTAATTATTGAAATTCGGAATTCTCCTTGCCTAACAATAATTGCATGCATGGAAATGTGCATTTGTAATACTGTTTATTTTAGCTGCGTGTCAATAATCTAATTTCTACAGAATCGTATTTCACAAATTTGATTTCCAATATTGCAGCTTAATCAAACTACATAATGGTGGATCACTTTGCTGATGTGATGCTGAATAATTTGGAGGCAAAAGATGCTTATTTTGAAGATGTAAGACTATACATATCAGGAAAGGATGAACAGACTGGATCTCTTTTCTCTTGAAAAAAGAAGGCTGAGGGTAACTTAATAGAGGTCTTTAAAATTATGAAAGGTTTTGATAGAGTGGATACAGAGAGAATGTTTCCACTTATGGGTAAGAGCATAACTAGAGGCCATCAATATAAGATAGTCACGAAGAAATCCAATAGGGAATTCAGAAAAAAATTCTTTACCCAGAGTGGTGAGAATGTGGAATTCGCTACCACAGGGAGTGGTTGAAGCGAATACTATAGATGCATTTAAGGGGAGGCTAGGAGGGAAACATATGAGGGAGAAGGAAATAGACAGTTATGCTGATAGATTTAGATGAGGATAGATGGGAGGAGGCTCGAGTGGAACATAAACGCCGGCTTGGACTGTGTTATGTATGTAACACTTTGTAACGATGCACATTCCAGGGACAAGGCCACTCTGTGACCTTAGCTCTTTATTACAGGACTCCAGAAGTGATGACCCTGCGTGGGACCTCCCTTTATATATCTGTGTGATCAGGTAAGGAGTGTCTCCCACAAGTTCACCTCCTGTGGTCAAGGTGTGCATCTAAGTTGAGTGTATACAGTAATACAGTGGTGTTACATTGTAGTTACAAACATGACAGTCATGGCCCTCCAAACCGTAGTCTAGGATCCACATTGACTTTGCTGGCCCGTTTCTGGGCAAAATGTTCTTGGTTGTGGTGGATGCTTTTTCAAAATGGATTGAGTGTGTAATAATGTATGTAAGCACATCCACTGCCCCCATCGAAAACCTACGAGCTATGTTTGCCATGCACAGCCTGCCTGATGTCCTTGTCAGCGACAATGGGCTGTGCTTCACCAGTGCTGAATTCAAGGAATTCATGACTCACATTGGGAGCAAGCACGTCACATCTGCCCCGTTCAAGCCCGCATCTAACGGCCAGACAGAACGGGCAGTCCAAATCATCAAGCCAAGCTTGAAACGCGTGTCGGAAGGCTCCCTGCAGACCCGCCTGACCCGAGTCCCCACTCGCTCACCGGGTTCCCCCTGCCGAACCGCTCATGAAAAGTGAACTCAAAACAAGGCTCTCTCTAGTCCACCCTGATCTCCATAATCATGTCGAGGGCAGGCGGCATCAACAAAGCATGTACCATGATCGCGCAAATTTATCACGCGATATTGAAGTCAATGACCCTGTATTTGTACTCAACTATGGACATGGTCTCAAATGGCTTGCCGGCACTGTCGTAGCCAAAGAAGGAAGTAGGATGTTTGTGGTCAAACTTGCAAATGGACTAACTTGCAGAAAGCATTTGGACCAAACCAAACTGCGATTCACAGACAGCCACGAGCAACCTGAAGAGGACACCACCAACTTCGACCCCCCGATACATGCACAAGTGGCAACCGACATCACGGTTGACCATGAAGTTTGAACTCATCATCCCCAGCAGCCCAGCAAGGCCAGCTGCGCAGAAGCCCAGTGAAGGCCCAGCCAACTCACCTGCACCTGTGTTTGTACCGAGACGATCGACTAGAGAGCGGAAAGCCCCAGATCGTCTCACCCTAGTCAGATCGTCTGACTACCCGGCTGCCCCATAGTAGGCAGTCAGCTTGGATGGAGAGCTCATCCAGCCGCCTGTGAAATGGTCTGACCTCCTCAGGGCATGCTCCGTGTGCGGGCGCCCAATCCCCAGTCAGGACACATTTTTTAATCAAAGATAGGAGGGGATCTCTGTCCAGATTTTGATCTGGCGGACTGTGATGGGGGAACCTGCACTGTCAAAGGCATCAACGGCCATGGCCATCTCAGTGCTTTGTCCTGCTGCCCCCTCGGTGGTGGCCAGTGAAAGCCTGCTGAGCGCGTCAGCGCAGTTTTCAGTGCCGGGCTGGTGCCGGATGGAGTAGTCATAAGCAGCCAGCGTGAGAGCCCATCGCTGTATGCGGGCTGACGTGTTGGCATTGACAGCCTTGCTGTCTGACAACAGGGATGTTAACGGCTTGTGGTCCACTTCTAATTCGAACCTCCTGCCAAAAAGGTACTGATGCATTTTTTTTACACCATAGACACACGCGAATGCCGCCTTCTCAACCATCCCATATCCCCGTTCTGCTTGAGAGAGCGACCTGGAAGCATAAGTCACAGGTTGTAGTTGGCTCTCAGCATTATTCTGCTGCAACATGCACCCAACCCCATAGGACGATGCATTACATGTCAGAACCAATTTCTTACAGGGTGTCGTACAGGGTCAATAACTTATTTGAACAAAGTAGGTTCCGCACCCGATTGAAAGCCCGTTCTTGACAGTCCCCTCAAAATCAATCACAACCCTTATGCAAGAGAACGTGAAGCGGCTCCAACAACGTGCTTAAGTTCGGCAGAAAGCTCTGAAAATAGTTCAACAGTCCCAGAAATGAATGCAACTCCGATGTGTTGCCGGGCCTGGGCGCTCGTCGAATCGCCTCTGTTTTGGATTTGGTGGGCCGAAACCCATCTGCAGCAACCCTCCTGCCCAGGAACTCAACCTCAGTAGCCAAAAACACACATTTAGACTTCTTGAGTCGTAGGCCTATCCGGTCCAGTCGGCGTAGCACCTCCTCCAGGTTGCGGAGGTGTTCCTCGGTGTCACGACCCATGATGAGGATGTCGTCCTGAAATGCGATTGTTCCAGGAATGGATTTAAGCAGGCTTTCCATGTTTCTTTGAAAAATCGCGGCCGCTGATCAAATGCCAAACAGGCACCTGTTGTAAACGAACAGTCCCTTGTGCGTAGTGATGGTGGTTAGTAGTTTAGATTCGTCTGCCAGTTCTTGGGTCATGTAGGCTGAAGTGAGATCCAACTTGGTAAACAGCTTGCTGCCTGCCAGCGTGGCGAAAAGATCCTCCGCTCTCGGGAGCGGGTATTGGTCTTGTAGGGACATCCGATTGATAGTGGCCTTGTAGTCGCCACAGATCCTGACAGAACCATCCGCTTTTAGGACGGGAACGATGGAGCTCACCCAGTCGCTAAATTTAACGGGCGAGATGATGCTCTTTCTCAGCAAACGGTCCAATTCGCTCTCAATTTTCTCCCGCATCATATACGGCACCGCTCTGGCTTTGTGGTGCACTGGTCTGGCGTCCGAGGTGATGCGTATCACTACTTTGGTACCTTTGAACATACCGACGCCAGGTTGGAATAGTGACTCAAATCGTTGTAGGACTTGTGAGCATGAACTTCGCTCCACAGATGATATTGCGTGCACATCCCCCCATTTCCAGTTCATCTCAGCTAACCAGCTCCTCCCCAACAGTGCGGGACCATTGCCCGGGACAATCCAGAGCGGCAGCCTGTTCACTGATCCATTGTATGTGATGGCCAACATTGCACTGCCTAGTACTGGAATGATTTCTTTGGTATACGTCCATAGTTGTGTCTCAATGCGTTCTAGCTTAGGTCTACTGGCTTTGAGTGGCCATAGCTTTTCGAATTGTTGAACGCTCATGAGTGACTGGCTGGCCCCCGTGTCCAGCTCCATGCATACAGGGATGCCATTTAATAAAACCTTCATCATCATTGGTGGCGTTTTGGTAAATGAGCTGTGAATGTTTGCCACATGAACCCGCTGAACTTCAGCGTCCATTGATTTGCCTGAAGAGTCATCCTGCATCACAGACCCCTCTTCTGGTCCATCCGCCTCGTAAATTAGCCTGGTTACAGGCTTCCTGCACATTCGAGCTAAATGGCCACTGAGGTTGCAATTTCTGCAGACAAATTGTTGAAAACTGCAAGTCCTGGCAGAGTGTTTGCCCCCACACCTCCAGCATGAGCTGAGATTCCCATTGTTGTGAACAAAGGAACTATGACCCGGCATTCCTCGCTGATTGTCCCTTTGACTGCCCTTGAGTACCCTGTTAGTGGGTGTCAATGGCCCCATCCCGGACCGCATTGTCCACAGTGATGGCATAAATGTCAGTTCAGCCTGCCATTGTCTCTGTTGAAAACCTACTCTCGGGTCTATTGCTGCCTGGGGTGTGTCGAACTGCCCTTGCCTGCCTGCGGGGCTCTGAGTCGCATTTATGATATTGACTCCCTGATCCCCGCCGCGTTGGAGGCAGAATTGCACGCGTATATTATTTTGGTTTCCTCCTCCCCCGCCATGAAAGTCTGAGCCATCAACACCACCGCTTCCAAAGTCAAGTCCTTGGTCTCAATTAACTTTCGGAAAATCCCCGCATGACCGATGCCCTCAATAAAGAAGTCCCTTAACATCTCCCCCCTGCAGGCGTCTGTGAACTTACAGAGGCTGGCCTAACGCCGCAGGTCTGCAACGAAGTCCGGTATGCTTTGTCCTTCACGACGTCGGTGGGTATAGAATCTGTGTCGGGCCATGTGTATGCTGCTCGCCGGTTTGAGGTGCTCACCGATTAGTTTGCTGAGCTCTTCAAAGGTTTTTTCTGCCGGCTTTTCGGGTGCAAGTAGGTCCTTCATGAGCGCGTAATTCTTAGGTCCATAGCTGGTCAGCAGATGGGCCCTTTGCTTGTCAACTGCTGCATCTCCCAGCCATTCTTTCATGACAAAGCTTTGCTGGAGTCTCTCAATTAAATCGTCCCAGTCCTCACCAACACAATACCGTTCGTCTGTGCTACCGGTGGCCATTCTCATGGGTCGTTGATTCCCATTTCTCGTCGCCAATATAATGTCCTTACTCAATGGTACAAAACCCACACGAGGCACATTCTATGGACAAGGTCACTCTATGACCTGAACCTTTATTCACAGGACCAAGAAGTGATGACCCTGCGTGGGACCTCCCTTTATATACCTGGATGACCAGG